>NW_007727484.1:145067-182639 GCF_000696425.1 Galeopterus variegatus | reverse complement strand
CTTTTGTCTTTTTTCCGTGTCCGGCAACGGATCGCAACCCTCAGTGTTGCCCCTGTACCGGACCGGGGACCGGCAACGGGATCGCAACCCTCAGTGTTGCCCCCGCACCGGGCCGGGGACCGGCAACGGGATTGCAACCCTCAGCGTCGCCCCCATGCCTCGCTCAGCCAGTGAGCGGGAACCGGTCTGTATGTGGGATCCGAACCCTCGAGCAGGAGCGCCACCGCGCTTCCCAAGCGGCGCACTATCCAGTGCGCCACCGGGCCGGCCCGAATTATTTTCTTTTAATGTTCATGCTTTTTGTGCTCCAAGAAATCTTTGACTAACCCTGGTCGCAAAGGTTTTGTCCCGTGTTTTCTTCTTGACATTTTAGTCTTAGTGCTCACACAGGTCTCTGATCCATTTTGAGTTGATTTTGAGTGGCGTGAGGCAGGGTTGGGCTCACCTTTGCATGCACATGTGCAGCTGTTCAGCACCGTTGGTTGAACTGACTTTTCTTTCCCTGTTGAATTACTTTAGAGCCTTTGTCAACAACCAATGTGTGCGGCTGTTCCTGGACTTTCTAGCCTGTTTCCTTTATTTATTTCTTTAGTTTTACACCAAAGCACAAAGCTGCAGCACTTCCAGTAGGTTTGTTAACTGGGTGGCAGCTGTCCCCTGAAACAGGGAGGGCTGCAGGGGGTGTGTGTGCAGAGTGTGCTGGTGGAGGACTTGTGTGCCTCTGTGAACCTCATCTGGACCTTCAGTTCTCTTTCCTCTTTTTCCTTGGGTTATCAGTGGAGATCAGAATACCCGATGTGGTTTTTACTGCTGACTGATAAAACCGTTTGTAGATCCAAGACTAAAAGTTGTTTTGGGGTAGAGATTTCATCTTTGTCATGTTGGCTGTAATGTGTAAAATGCTTAAAAATTTGTTCACATGGGAGTTTGAATTTTATTTCTTTTGTTTAAAATTGTATGAAGAAGGGCTGGCCTGTGGCTTCCTTGGGAGAGTGCGGTGCTGATAACACCAAGTCCACGGGTTCAGATCCCTATATAGGGATTGCTGGTTAGCTTGCTTGGGAGAGCGTGATGCTGACAACACCAAGTCAAGGGTTAAGATCCCCTTACTAGTCGTCTTTTTAAATAAAAAATAAATAAATAAAATTGTACAAAGAATACTCCTTTCTTAAAATTGGTGATGATTTCTCAAAGGTGGTTAACTTTTCCTGTCTAAGGTCTAGATGCAGAATATGACATGAATTAAAACTTTTTGATACCACACCTCTCTGTCTTAGTAGTTCACTTATTTCCAGTCATTAAAATCATACTGATGAATATTATTTAGAAGCTTGGCTGTGAAACATGGTCATTTGCCCTTTGCTGGTGTTAGTTTTTTTCCGGTGTAAGTGCACACTTTTCATAGGCTTCCTCAGTGAAATACCCACTTTTGTACATCTCTCTCTGGCCCTCCTGGGAACCATGGGCAGGCTGGCCTGCCACTGCTGCTGCTCACGTGTTCTTGAGGGCTTGGGGACCACGGAAGTTTTTGCACCCCCACTTAGCATGCTGCCGAACCAGGAGAGCCAGCCCTCCTGTGCAGCACTTCAGATTTCATCGCCCTCTAGTGAGTGACACACTTCGTAGCCACCTGTGTCCAGCGGGATCAGCCAGGATGGTGGCTGGGATGACTGGGAGGTTGGTGCCTTCTAGCTGACAGAGATTTCCCAGCAACACTGCACATTTGGGGCTGTTTCTTTAGCTACTTTATATCCGCTGGTTTTTCAAACCTGAAAGATAGATTTTTCTGTTTTATTTTAAAGTAATTCACAGGACTTACTCGTTTTCTTGATTATTCGATCAGCTTTTATGAAGCCGTTATAGTTACAGAGAAAGATGTACTCACACGTTAGTGCCTTTGTTTTTCTTGATACAGCTCTCCTCCCTCTATGAATATTGTATAGAAATGGGGGAATTAGCAAAATGATACGAAGGAAATAAAAAGACAGTGACACTGGAGTGGCCTAGATAGTTCTGGATTTTAGTTTGTGTGTTCAAATGGATTAACTAGAATTAGTCCATTTCCTGGGAAATTGGCCTTTCTGCCCAGTATCTTCTAGGTGGGTGTGGCTCTCTGGGCACACAGTGTTTCATGGGGTGTGCATTTTGTGTGTAGGTTCTGAGGCATGTAAGTCATCTTCAGGAAGCACAGAGCAGATGGCACCAGGAGACAGCACGGGATATATGGAAGTTTCTCTGGACTCCCTGGATCTTCGTGTCAAAGGGATTCTGTCCTCAGAAGCGGAAGGTGAACATGGGTGTTGTGACTGTGACTGGGCACCATCTTGTTCTTTGTTTGCTGAGCTTTGTCCTCTATATTAGCATGATGCCCCCTGGTGGCATTGAGAGAAAATCTGATTAAATGCGTCACTTAAAGGTGACTGAACAGACATGGCACATGTCACCCACAGTGTTCGAGGGAAGAGACAGAAATTGTGGAACCCTTCAAGAGTCAAGTAGCAAGCGCCTCATGCAAGATCAGGTTGCCACATCTACAATGTCTCCCTCCATAGGTCAGACACATTTTCACATAGAATCCCCAATGAAAAGGTGCCCTTCTGTCCTGGCTGTGTTTTAGGACACACTTGGGTGACATGATTTTGAATAATGTGCCTTCTGACGGTCTCTGATTCTGATTCTGACTGGTTGACATATGTCTTCTGTTCAGTGTTGAGCGAACAGTTCTCAGATGCGTTCTGTGATGAAATAAAGTATATTTAGCGTTATTTCTGTACATTAGCAGCTCCTGTTGGAAGTTCTTGTGCCAAAGCTGTTACAGCTTTCGTTGTTTCTCTATCAGCTTTTGGTCTTTTTATAAGCTGCTTACAAACCTTTTATCAGTGGAAAGTAATTAGTAACTGGTTATTTTGGAAAACCCATTTGAGGCATCATGTGGAGGGTATAAAGCCCCACAGACCCCATGGGCTTTGCAGGGGGGAATTGTGGACCACTGCTGGGTTAAGAACCACATGTTCAATGACAGCTGTCTGCTTTTTAAGGTTTTGAATGCTACAGGGCGTTTGACTCACCTGTGTAACTTAGAAAATCACATCTTTAGCTTAGAACATAAGTCTTAGGCATGTCCATCAGAGAAAGAATGAATTTTATATTTTTTTTGCACCAAATGGAACAGAAACCCCTTTTGGATATCAAAAAGTTCTTAACACAGTCATTCTGTGCTTTCTTTCTAAAGTATAACACCGTGTGTTTAAGTTTTAAAATTTGCTTTTAGATTTGGAGATCCCAGGAAGATAGAGATTTTTGTTGTAACCAGGAGGCAGTATTTCATTTTATCAAATTGACTCTGCTATGCTGCTATGAGCGTGGATATCTTGGGCTTGCTGTGTGATGGAAGATAGAGCGAGACAGCATTTAAGGGCTGTCAGCCTAAATAACAGAGAGAGGTCTCTGAAAGAATAATGAGTTTAATAGGGAATATAACATTGCAGGGAATCTGTGTGTCATGGTAAACTACGTGTGTGTTCAGGGAGGTAGAGGAGGACAAAGGGCTTTGATGGAAAAGGGACAGAGGGTTATATAGTTGCTTTGGGATAACTATCCCTGGATACAAGGATCAATAACAAGGGTGACTCCAGTCTGAGGCTGGACGGGCAGTTGCTGGGCAGACGTCCTGCAGAAGTATTTTCTGTGTGAGGTCATGATAGCCTCTCTGCAAGGCTGTGGTTTGCAGAGCCCTTTGTGATGGCTCTTGTCACTACAAACGCGTGTGGGAGAGCCCCCCTTCATGGCCTTCCTTGGCTGTATGTGTCAGGTTTTCAACACAAGTGACTCTGTTTTGATTCTGACAACTTTCACAGAGCCCTTCCGCCTGTGGTTGCTTATATCCTGTCCCCGGTAAAGTCAGGTCCAGAGGTGGTAAAAGTAACTGAGAAATAACTGAAGGACCAAAGATGGTGAACATAGAGGCCAAAATGAGCCAAGCTAGAGAAGTGGGAGAAGAAAAGGCTGGTGAACAGAGGCTTCCTCAGATTCCACGGCATTTTATAAATCAACCTCCCCAAAATTTGTTTCCCTGTAATGGATCAGGTCTGATTGATCAGTCAGTGACTGATCTGTTTCATCACCCTTTTAATTTAGAGAATCAGCACATTGAAGAGACAAGTAGCAATGCTCACTTGTGCTCATGCTGAAAATGTGGAATTTGGGACACTTGAGGGAGGTTGCTGCAGAGCCCAGAGCTGGATTGAGAGGCGAGAGCCAGGTGCTCGTGGGAGGCCCGGGTGGTATGCACCCCAGACAGGTGCGAATGGCCATTGGGAGCATGGCAGTGTGGACAAGTGATGGTCCTGGTTGTGACTCAAGAGGGTCCAGGCTTGAGCCATGGACCTGCAAGGATATTGTGTACCAAGATCAGAAATTCTCTCTGTCTGCATATGTGTCTTTTCTTGTTGTCTTTGCTGTTGCGTCTGTCAAGTTAGGTCTAGTGACATTATTATCTCGGCAGGTATCCCTTGGGGGGGGAGGACAGAGCCAGAGCTTATTGGGAGAGTCATTTGCCTGAGAGTCATTTGAATCATTTCGTTTGACGTCCCTGATCGTTTGTCACTGCTGGGGACGGGAACACACTCCAAGTCCAGTAAGACAGTCATCTGAGCTGCTGACAACATTGTCCAAGCATGGAGACCCTGGGTTTTCACCCACCTCACCTCTTCTTTCCCAGCACATGTGGTTGGTGCAGCAGAAGGATATCACATACTGACTTCGTTTGCAGTTTGTGTTTGTTTCCTCATTTTTAAAATCAAGTTGCTGAGCAGGACCATCTGAGAGGCCCACCCAGTTTTAAACTGGTAGTGATTCTAAGTTGAGTTTGACGTTACCGTTTTCCTGATCTTTTGGGGTGTGGGTACTCCTGAGGCTAGGCCAGGCATTCAGGCAGCAAATGATCAAGAGTTGCCTCTGTGTTGGTGTCAGTGACATCTTGAGGTTCCTTCTTGCACAGAGACCTGTGGCTCACTTGTCCATCTGTCTTTTGACGCTGTGCATGGATCCAGATTCCCTTCTGCGATGAGATGACCAATATCAGATTACAAACAAGGGCTAGAAATGAGCAATGAGTGACGCTGTGGGTGATAACAGCACACTCTCTTACTCAACTTGGGTGTTGGTAGAAGGTAATCTGAGGCACAAGACAATTTTTTTTTCCTTTTTTTTTTTCGTGACCGGTAACGGGATCGCAACCCTCGGTGTCGCGCCCGCACCGCGCTCAACCAGTGAGCGGACCGGTCTCTATATGGGATCCGTCCGAACCCTCAGCGGGAGCGCTGCCACACTCCCAAGCGCCGCACTCTACCGAGTGTGCCACCGGGCCGGCCCCACAAGACAATTTTAAAGAGTTTATTTGAGCAATCAGCGATTCATGAACCGGGCATTTCCACCCCTGGAGTGATCTGGAAGCTCAATGAAGGAATGCGAGGGGAAGGGTTTTATAGGGCAAGTGGGGAAGCAGAGCAAGGCAGACAGTTGACTGGCTGCAGTTACACAACCGCTCTCTTCTTTGCCCTGCCAGAAGGTCCCTGGTTACGTGAGTTGGTTGGTGGTTTCTGACTGGTTGAGCTTAAGTTTTCTTTTTCTTTTTTTTTGTCCTTTTTGAGACCGGCCGCACCACGCTCAGCCAGTGAGCGCTGTGAGCGCACCAGTCATCCCTGTATAGGATCCGGACCCGCGGTGGGAGTGCTGCTGTGCTCCCAGCGCTGCACTCTCCTGAGTGCGCCACGGGCTCAGCCCAAGTTTTATTTTTCTTTAATATAGGCATTTAGAAAGAATACCTCATAGTTTCATTTATGTTTGCAAATGAAGCAAGGCCAAGTTCGCCTATGTGGCTTACTTGGCTTTGTCTGCTCAGGGAGTCTTTGGGCCGGTATCCATTTTAATTTACTTCAACTGTGTTTTTAGATGTGAAGACAAGAGTTGATTACTTTTTACTGAGAGGTAAAGGCGAGTTTCTGGAACATTGATTCACCTCACGTTTCTACTTTGTTTCACAAGAAGGAGAGCATGAAATATGGCCTGGTATCCTTTGGAAGCAACAGTCTTTGTAACCCCTAGTCGGACTCATCGGGTCTTTCTCCATCTGCCTCCTGCGGACAACCATGCTCTGCCTTTCTGGACTCTCCCACCTTGGGCTGGGCTGTGTAGGGGGTGCCAGCTCTGGCTGTGGTCAGACATGGCCTCCTGCCCACCGCTGTCTCCGACCTCAGTCTTCAACATTTTCAGCCCTAATTATCCTCTAGATTATTTATTTAATTTTTTTGTTTTCCCTAACCCTAACCCTCCTTCAGCCTAATAAATAGACTCTTGGACTGTTGTAGTAAGTGAATAATATTCTAGGTAATATATAAACCATTATTACAGCCTCTCAGATTGATTTTTTTTTTAAGCCAACGAAGGAAAACAAGGTCCCAACATATAGTGAGCGCTTTTTTTCTGTGAAACCAGAAGATTTATGAGTTGCTGGTGAAGGTGCGGCCTCTCTCTTTTGAGCTTGTGTCACAGGTGCTGAGAACACAGACAGTCATTCTTGGAGGCTAGCAGGTGGGGTCAGCTGGGGAGGCACAGGTTGTTCCTTTGTGGCACTCCAGTGGTGGGTGCTGGGCACGTGTGTGGATGCTGCCCAGCAGTGCTGTTTGTGCCCATAGTGTCATCAAATATGTAGCTGTATTTCCTTGCATGTGAGGTCATTATAAAGAATCTATAATTGATTGCTTTCTGGATGACCTTTTGAGGTCAGGATTGCATGAGCTGACGTTTGTCTGTGTGACTTTAGGGCTGTCCAATGGTCCAGATGCACTGGAGACAGACAGCCTCCAGGAAGTGCCTCTCTGCAGCTGCCGGATGGAAACCCCAAAGAGCCGAGAGATCACCACCCTGGCCAATAACCAGTGCATGGCTACTGAAAGCGTGGATCACGAAGTAAGCAAGTTTATTTTCATTTAAAACAACAAGAAGAAACTAATCCGTGCCCCAGAAAGCACAGCCCTTTCTATTAAGCCACAGACTGTAGCCTCCCTACCTCCCCCGCCCCCATCAGTTGTACCAAATGACCAGGAACCTGAGGAGACTTTGCACAAAACCAGTCAAGTAAACACCAGTAATGAAATAACTGGAGATGATAAAACCAACACACGAGTCTAGAGTTTATTAAAAAGGAAGGTAGTATACAAACTGTGTTTGAATGAAAATGGCCTGTGAGATTTATGTTTCTTCTGTAGTCATGCGTTTATGAGAGTTTTTCCTACCTTGCTGTAAACTCAGAAGTGACGAGATTGAGACAGGAGAGTCACGCCACGGTGAACCTGTTGCCCAGCACTGTGGTTCCTGGTGGGACAGGCCCAGCCCAACTCAGGCCAATTCATCCCAGTGAGAGCGAGTGTCACTTTTGTGAGCTGGCAGTCACTTTCCTTATCTTGTCTGTGACTCAGGCTCAGAGAGGATTTCACGACTTTCCACCCTTGCTCCTTCTGGATTAGAAAAGGAAAAACAGGCCGAGCACAGAAGATGCTCATGTTCTCTGAGAATTTCTCTATTCTTTTTGACACGATTTCTTTCACTCCTTAGAGCCACACGGCTGTGGTTGGCCTCGGGAAAGGATGAGCATAAACCTGTGGAGTGAGGCCACACCGCTCTCAGCTTCCATCTTCCCAGGCCTTGCATTCTGTCTGCTTCTTGTTGGATATATCTGGCTGCCATTCCAGTGAGATTTCTAGTCTTTTTAGTCAACAGAGCCGTCCTTGTCAATTAAGTTATTGAGTCTTAACTCTAAGTTTTAGAAATAAGTGAAATATTACCAGCAACAACAACTTGTACAATATTTCCTATGTGCCAGGCACTGTTCCGTATGTAGCTCCTAGTCTTCATGGCAACCATGCACCACAAACTGTCGTCAGTTACATTTTACAGGTGAGGACACAGAGGCCAAGCAGACTGTCCAGAGTCGCTGGCTCGCAGTCTGGTTCCAGAGGTCAGGCCCTGAGCTGCTGCGTCACAGGGAGGGGTCGGCCCAGCTACAGGCTGATGCATTTGTACAGAGTGGTCAGTTTAGCCCAGCAGCTCTCGCCCCCCAAAGCAGATCTGGCCTGGCTGGAATTTTGCTTTTCTGAAAAGCTTCAGTTTCTTCTGATGCTGCTGGTCCAGGAACCATAAATTAACCTTATTCATTCTCCTTTAACACAGGGGTCGTAGGAGGTCTCATGAAATCACAGCTCAGTGTAGAAGTTTATTTGCCCTGTGAATTTAATATCCCTATTTCTAAGTTTCTAGTTCCTGGATGTGTACCCAGAGTGAGAAATCAACGGTGGCTCTGCCTCATCCCACACGGGCTGGTGCATCCATCTCTGGTCCTCCTGTGGCTTTCCCCTCCTCTGAGGTATTGATGCCACTTACCACATATTCTGTCACCTCAACTTCTCCACAGAGTCCTTCCGCCCTTTTTAAAGGAACTTTTCAAAGCGAGAAAATAGAGAGCACAGTTACTGTTCTGAACTCAAGACCAGCTCCCACCACGTCCCGTGAGCACCTGGGCCCACCCCTCTTGTCCTTTCTTGGTTTTGAGCTACAGTTTTAAAGCAAACCCCATTTTACCACTAAATATCTCAGTACGTTTCTCTATTGAGGAAAAAGAACATTTTATCATGTAATAAAACAGCAGTAATTTCATGTTAGACTATAGTCAAATGCCTGTTGAAAAAATGTCTTTCTGCATTTTTTTCTCGAATTTAATACAAACAAGTTCTACTTATCACACTGGGAGACACAATTATGGTCTGACTTTGGAGTTTTGGCAGATCTGGGTTCAAATTCTGGCAAGTTTCCCTACTAGCTTTTTTTGGGTGCGTGTGATCCGAACCCTCGGGCGGGAGCGCCACTGCGCTTCCCAAGCGGCGCACTATCCAGTGCGCCACCGGGCCGGCCCTCTTTTTCAATCTAAAACATTCTCTCTGCCACCCCTTGTCCCCGTTTCCCACACTGTTGGCTTGTTGAAGAAACTGGACCCCAGATTCTGAATTTAGCTGATGCTTTCTCATTATGTTATATACGTCATTCCCCTAAGTTCCTGTAGCCTGAAAGTTGGATCTGAAGGCTTGGGTGGATTCAAGTGCTTGAGATTTTTATTTGGTGATTTGATTTGGCAAGAGTGTTCTGCAAGGGACTTGTGCTCACATGAATCGGGGTTTCTGTGCCGACCACCTGTCCTTTCTCCATCAGCTTTTTGCTTGAGGGTCCTGCTGACCACTGCCTGAATCCACTGTTTCATTAGAAGTTGCAAAATGGTGTTATCATCTCTCCTGCAACTACCAACTGGAATTCTTTGGTAAAGAAGAACTTTCCCTCATCCGCCAGGGCTATATGGTACCTCTGAAATATGTTTCCTACTGAATAGGCAGAACACATAGCTACTTACAGTTGGATCTCCATATCTGTGGGCTCATCATCCTCAGATTCGGGCAGCGCAGATCAAACATATTCAGAAAAAAAATAAAAATACCAACACAGCAATAAAAAATAATACAAATACAATGTACAGTACAACTACTGTCTCCATGGCATTTACATTGTACTAAGTATTATAAGTAATTGAGATGATTTAAAGTATACAGGAGAATATGTATAGGTTGTATGCAGATACTACACCATTTTATATCAGGGGCTTGAGCATCTGCGGGTTTTGGTATCCTCAGGGGTCCTGGAACAATCCCCCATGGATACCAAGGGATGACCGTGTTTCTCGTTGCAGAGTAACACAACCTCCGGTGGTATCCAGTGGGTTTCATTTAGCTTCTCTCCACCCCCCACCGTGAATCCCTGGTTTCCCCTTTAGCATTCTTTTTTTTTTTTTTTTTTTTTTTTTTCCGTGTCCCGCAACGGATCGCAACCCTCAGTGTCATGCCCGTACCAGACCGGGACCGGCAACGTGATCGCAACCCTCGGTGCCGCGCCCGCACCTCGCTCAGCTAGTGAGCGGGAACCGGTCTGTATGTGGGATCCGAACCCTTGGCGGGAGCGCCACCACACTCCCAAGCGGCGCACTGTAGCAGTGCGCCACCGGGTCGGCCCCCCCTTTAGCATTCTTAGAACTCATAGTCTTTTCTGTGTTCAACATGTTATAAACTTTTTTGTTGTAAAATCAAACAGAGATCCCCAAAACATACAAAACAAATGTTGGGCTTAACGAATTCATCAAAGTGAGCTCTGGTAACCACCATCGAGATCTAGAAGCAGAACTGGCGCAGTGCCCCCCAGTGACCTCTGTCCTGCCTTCTGTGGTAGTTTTACCATCCGTGGTTTATACCTAGTCGCTGTTGCCTATTTGTCTCCTACTTTCTATATCACTCTCCATCCCTTCTTGTCCTTCGAACCTCAGAGTTCCCGTCATCTGGATTCTGTGAATCCCACACTCAGGTTGCAATTCAGCAGGTTTCTCTGTATTTTTTTTTGCAAAATTGCAGCTTGATTTAGAGACTGGGCCAGACTCAGTTCGATCCCTTTGCAAGACTGTAGGGGGAGTTCAGCCCATGACAGGAGGCGCATAATATCTGGCTGTCTCTCTCTTCTTGATGCTAGCTGCTGTTGATGCTTAGTGCCTATGTTTATTTATTCATTGGAGGCTTCAAAATGATGCTCTTCTGATTCTGTCCTCTATTGTTTGTTTATTGGTTGGAATGGTTTTATAAAGAGACATGTCTCATCTACCATTTTATTACCCAGTAGCACATCACATAGAGGAAAGACAGCATCAATGTTTGATCCGTTCCCTTCATTTACCAGTGATACTGATTTGGTTCTCTGTCATCTTCTGAGCTTGGCCGATTCTTTTTCTAAATATCATGATGAACTCATGTATGAGGATATTTCAAAAAGTTTGTGGAATTATGGAATTAAGAGGTAATACGAATTTTTCTGTGAACTTTTGAAGTACCCTCATATTTAAACGTAACTGGTAGGTGGGGAAAGGGGGATGGGAAGGGAAGTCAGAGATAATTGGGGGGATAATTGGGTGGGGGACACGGGATATAATCACAATTCGTGGTAATGGACATGCTGCCAGTATGGATCTGGCCATCACATCTTAGGCCTGAGTGGTCACAATTTGCTTTGTACCCCATGAGTATTCATAAATAAATAAAACATAACTGGCAGGTTTAGTTCTTTGTGTTGTTACTGTTGAAGCTCAATTTGCCCATCTTGGGCATACAGGACCCTCTTCGTATTGAACTCTCTTGTGGCATCTGGGAGGTCAAAACCATTTCTGTGATGTTGCTGTAAGTTATGTGCCTTTTCATTCTGACCTTTCACACCGCGTGCACTGGAGCTTTGTGTATTTGGAAGATCTGTGTAGCTCAGTGAACTAGTAATTTCCACAGTGCTACAAAATTATGGAAGGTAAAAAAGCCATTCAAAGTGCAAGACACACAATGGCTTTTAATGTCATAGTACTAACAGTTTGCTGGAAATGGTTTGAGATTCCATATTGCAACAAATCCTTAAGAAGCTACTACTTGTGGAGTTTTGGTGTCGTGTCAAAGAGAACATCCACATTTATCTGCTTTGAATGCAGGAGGAGATATGAGAATCCAGCTGTCATTTATTAAACTAGACATTAATGAGTTTTGAAAATAATGTAAAGTAATTCCACTCATTAACATTTTTGTGTCTTATAGTTTTTCATTAAAATATGTTATTTGTGTTAACATATGATAGGCTTATTGCTATTTCAAAATAAATTAATATTTAAAATTTTTCTTTCTTTTAATTTCTCATATGGTAAATACCAATAGGTGTAACCCACTTGAATAAAAGCTCTTTGGGATCTTCAGTAATTCTGAAGTGCGGAAGAGGACCCTGAAACCAAAGATCTTGAGAACCACTGAATCAGACCGTGTCTCTTCTTTGTTTCTGTCCTCTTCAGTTTAGAGTCTGTTTCCAGCAGCTTTTCACTTGTGTGCTCCTGTACTAGAGGGACCCCTGGCCGGTCAGTTTGAGTTCCTTGAGGCTAGACTGCCCAGCCTGTTCAGATGTTGCTGCAGTCCCTAGCCCCTCTCTCAGTTTCCCTGCTCGCATCCCAGGGAGGCCCTTTCGGGTCTGTCCCAGCTCACGAGGTGCTGCCTGGCCATTCCTCCTCTTCCCACCCGGATGCCAGTGTCCCGTCGCGTGGCTGGTGGGCTTGTCTCTGCCCACTTGCTGATGACGTGGTTTTGTTGTAAATGTCATCTGTGGGTTTTGGTTTTGCTCTCTGGTTGCTCCTTCAGTTTTGTGTGGGATTCGAGGCAGTGCTGAGGCCACTGCTGTCTTCCCAGAAAGATGTTAGTCTTTTTTTTGATGCTCAGCCTGTCTCAGCTTTGGCCAGAAGCAGCCCCTTTTAGACTCTCTCACTTGTCTTTTGCTTGGTTGTTTTTCAGTCAGGTTTATGGAGCATAGTTGGCACATGGTGAAAGTCGCCATTTTTGGTGTACAGTTCTATGAGTTTCGACGAATGCACACACAGTCCCAAGCCTGCTGTTGAGGGGCTCTAATACTTTTCTGTCTGTATTAGTCCATTTCTGTTGCTTTTAACAGAATACCTACAACTGGGTGACTTATAAAGAAAACAAAATTTATTGCTTACAGTTTCTGAGGCTGGGAAGTCCAAAGTCTATCTGGTGGTGGTGACAGTGACCTAGGGGTGTCACATTGCAAGATGGTGGAAGCAGAGAGAGAGAAAGACAGACTCTTTTCTTTTAAATCCTTCAGAACCACGTTCCTGACCACCGTTTTTAATCCATTCACTACTACATGGTCTTACAATCCAATCACCTCTTCAAGGCTCCACCTTTCAATGACCATAACAGGATTTCCCACCCTCTTAACAGTCACAGTGGGGGCTAAGTTTCTAATACATGAAACTTGGGGGACACAATTCAAGCTCCAGTGACTTTGGGGGGGACATAATTCAATCCACTATGCTGTCCATATGTTCTATTGATTATTGAGGGAGAAGTGTTGAAGTCTTCAACTGCAAAGGCAGATTTGTGTATTTCTGTCAGTTTTTTCCTCATGTATTTTGAAGCTGGTGTTACACATGTATACGCGGACGTCTTCTCAGTGAATTGACTCCCATTGTCTTTATGTAGTGTCCCTGCTTATCCCCATTAAAACTCCTTATTCAGAAGTCTGCTTTGTCTGATCGTAGCTGGCAGTCAGCTTTCCCTTGGTGTCACCAGCACAGCGCTCCGACCAGCTGAGCTCACTGGCCAGCCCGTCAGCTTTCTTTTGATTCGTGTTTGCATGGGACATCTTTTTTCACTCTTTTACTTTAAATCTATCTCTATCTTTAAATTTAGCATGGGTTTCTTGTAGGCAGCATATAGTTGGGTATGATCATTTATGTGATGTAATAATCTCTATTTTTTATTATTTAAATTTATTTTATTTGTTTTTTGGCAGCTGGCTGGGACAGGGATTGAACCCTGGACCTTGGTATTGTTAGCACCACACCCTAACCAACTGAGCTAACTGGCTAGCCCTCTCTTTTTAAAATTGGTATATTTAGATCATCTCCATTTAATGTAATTATCAATATAGCTGAATTACAATTTAACATCTTGGTAGTTTTCTGTTTATGCCATCTTTTACTCCTTTTTTTCATTTTCTGCTTTTTGGATTGAAATTTTTTATGATTCCAGTTTATTCCAATATTGGCTTTCTTATTTACACCTTTTTCTAATGTTTTAGTGGTTGCCCTGGGGTGTACAACACACATCTTTAATTTATTACAGTCTACCTTCAGTTAATATTATGCCACTTAACATATAGTGTAAGAATCCTGGCTGGCGGGTCAGCTCAGCTGGTTAGAGCATGGTGCTGATAACACCAAGGTCCAGGGTTCCAACCCTGTGGCCAGCCACGGAAAAAATGGTTCCAGATCCCTCACATCTTTGTTATACATTTTACATTTATACGTGCTAAAACCCCATAGTATATTGATGTTATTTTTCTTTAGTCAGTTATCTTTTAGATTAAACATAAGAATAGTCTTAACCTTCATTTTATCTAGAAATCTTTATTTCTTGTTTTAGATCCAAATTTCTGTCTGGTTTATATTGCTATGACTAAAGACATTCCATTAACTTTTTTTTTTTTTGGTAGTAGTGGTTTGTTGATAACGCATTCTCTCAACGTTTGTTTGTTTGCAAAAATCCTTGTTTTGCCTTAAATTTTTAAAGATACCTTTACAGATGCAGAGCTCTGGGCTGGCAGTGTCTCCTCTGAGCATTTGAGGGTGTTCTGGTGCTATCTCGTGTAGTTTCTAATGAGAAGTTGGCTGTGATTCTTTGTTCTGTTGCAGGTGATGTGTCTTTTTTCTCTGGCTGCCTCCAAGATTTTCTCCTTCTCTGTTTTCAGCAGTTTAAAAATGATATGCTTAAATGATGTGGTTTTCTTTTGCTTTTTTGGTGTTCATTCTGTTTAGGTTTCTCTGAGCTTCTTGGATCTTTGGTTTGTAACTGTTTACTCTTAGGAAACTCTTGGCCAGTGACTCTCCGTCTCTTCAGCCTTGCTCACTCTTCTCTTTCTGAGTTCCAGTTCGATGTGCTAGGTCATTTGGCTTTGTCCCACGGCTCTTTGATGCTGTGCTCCTTTTCTTTCTGTATTTTAGGTTTAGATAATGTATAATGGCCTTCTTTCAAATTTACTGACTCTTCTTCCTTGTTGAGTATACTTATGAGTTCATTGAAGGCATTTATCTCTGTTACTGTGTTTTTCTTTTTCTAGCATTTCCACTGACTTTCCTAAAATTCCTAGTCTAGAAGACAACATCTCTGAGTCTGCTTCTATTGATTGTCTTTTCTCTTTGCAGTAGGTTCAAGTTCCTCTAATGCAAGACTTCTCAATCTCAATGCTGTTGGTATTTTGGACCAAATACTTCTCTGTTTGGGGGGAGCTGTCCTATTCACTGTTGGATATTTAGCAGCATCTCTGATCTCTACCCACTGGATGCCAGTTACATCCCCTAGTTGTGATGATCATAAATGTCTCCAGATACTGCAAAATGTCCCTAGGAACTTGGGGGGACAAAATTGCCACCAGTTGGGAATCATTGCTCTCCTATCACCTTGTGCTCGGCTGGGTGCTGTGGTGTTGCGTGCTTTCCTTGATGCTGCTCTGTCACCCCAGCTTTTGGCTTTCCCTGTATGCCCTCCCCCCACCCCCAGTAGTTGGGAGCGGTAGCTTGTAACTCAGTGCTGGCCCGCGTGCTGAAGGGTGGTCTGTCACCCTGGAGCCAGTCCTACATAGGCCCTGTGCACCTGGGTTTTATCCTTCCTGCCCATTGCAGGGACCTTAGCCTCATGTCTGGAATGGGTCTGTCTCCCATCTCCAAGGGCAGGAGGCCTCAGCAGTCTCCATGTAGGATCCTGCCCTCCCCAGGAGCAGAGGGTTTTCACCCATGCCCCTGGCACAGGGTTTGCTTCCCCCCACTGGCCACTGAAGGCTTTTGTTCATTAAGGGAGAAGGGTCCTATGGGCTTCACTCCAAGGAGGCTCCTCCTGGTCTGTGCCCACCCCCACTTGTAAGCACCTGTGGGGACCAAGGAGAAGCCATGGTGGCACATGGGTTCCCTGGTTGAGCCTTTGCAGCCCACACCTGGCCTCTGACCACCCAGCAAGACTGCGGTCCTCCCTGCACGGGTCGTGCCCTGTGGTGCCCCTCCTTCTGTACCCTGCCATCCTGGGGAGATACCTGCTGAGGGCAGGCCATGCGCAGTTGGCTGGAAGTCTCCTTTCCCTGTGTTGCTTCTCATTGAACTACAAAAAAGTGTGTTTTGTATCTGTTTTGAGACTCCGTGTGCTACCCCCAGAACGAACACAGCCCTGACTTCTGACCACAGAGATGGCCATCGCCAGCTTTGCCCTCGTGTCTGTGGGGCGATGTGGGGGGTGCTGTGTCTGCTTCTCAGGACCCTGGCGTGTCCATTTGATGCTGACTCTTCACTCTGCCTCTCCCAGTTGTCCCTCCTGAGGCTACCACTTTGACCTCTTCTAATTTTTTCTTCTAGTATTTTCCTTCATGTTTTAGAATAGCATCTTTCTGCTGTTATTGAGTGTCCATGTTGAGATGACATCCAATGTTTTCTCTGGGAAGGTGACCTTTGCCTTCCTGTTCCACTTCTCTCTTCTTCTGTCACCCTGCTACAGCTCTGCCATTGTTTGGTTGGGCAGTGTCCACTGTTCTCGTAACGTGTGATGGGAGTGTTCACAGCTGGCCACGTTGTATGCCATGACTGTGTCTCCTTTCGTGAACAACTTCTTTTTTCTATGTACTTGTTATAAACCCATTCCCCACCTAATGGGATTGCACATTTTTGTAGGTATTTTTAGACACATCAAGTTCTTTCTTGCTGGATCACATCTCTCTTATTTACTCTTGTCTCGGTGGTGCATAACCTTCAGTCCCTTCTTTAGAAAGGTTGCTTGGGAGATGACTCTTCTGAGACTTTGTGTTTTGAACATGTCCCATCCGATCTAAGTGACACTGTAGCCTCCTGTCCTGACCCAGAGCTGACAGTCCCTCGTGCCTTTGAGGATGTTAACGACAGTGTTTCCCACTCAGTCTTCTCCCTCTGTACCATCTGGCTCCTTGGAGCTCTTCTGATTTTGGCTGGTTGGCTTTAGTCTCTGTCTTTCATGTGAGCCGACCACATGCATGCATAGTGCCAGATAATGTGACCTCAGCGAGGAGACCTGGCTGCTGGGCATGTTGGCCCTCAGCATGTCCCAGTGTCACTGACTTTCTCTGCATCTGGCTGCACTTGCATGTGCAATTTGGTGCAGAGAGGATGTTGCCGGGCAGGAATTAAGGGCCCTCATCTGTGGACCTGACATGCGCTGCTGTTGAAACATGCTTGGGTGTGCAACAGGGTGGCCAGATGAGTCACAGGTGAGCCATAGGGGTTCATGACTGAGCCTGGATCTGGTCTGGACCCCACTGCTGGCTTTCGGGAATTGGGATAATAAAGGACCACATTAAATGAAAACTTGCTGGTGTAACTAGCCAAGTCAGAAGAGAGAAATTCTACGACATAAACTATCCAGTTTCTTCAACTAATGAGTGGCAGGAAAGGGAAAAAAGGAGAGGGCACACCTGCAGATGACAAGAGACAAGAGACCCCTTACTAAGACAGCAGAGCACCAGCCTTCGCCTGTGCTGACATGATTGTGAAGGAAAAACCGGAACAAGAAAGGCGCCCATAAGGGGAGGTGTAAATACTCCTATGTAGTATATTATGGAAACCGTGAATACTTTACTGAGCAAGATGGAAAGCAGCTGCATCAGCAGGCACCAACTGGGCAAACAGAGATAACTCAAGCCTGCTGGTCTCCTGGGGGACCCGGCCAGCAGAACCCAGGAAAGGCTGAAGCTAGCCCTGGAGCAAGGGGTGGGATGGGTTTAAATAAGAGCAGTGGATGAATTAGGCCCAGACTTGTCCTAGTGTGCCAGGGCCCCCCAGCCCAGGTGGGCATTCACTGTCTGCAAAGGTGGATGCTCAGAGACCCCACCCTCCACACAAGCCCAACACTACAGAGGTTTCCTATCAGCTTTTTAGTGTCTTGCTCTTTTATTAAATATTCCATTAAGAAAAGTTTCAAAAACAGACAAGAGTAAAATGAACCCCCATGTGCCCAAATCTAATTTCAAAAATTACCAACATCCTCTGTTCTCATCTGAGCCATCCCCCGTGACCTTTTTGCTTGGTAAAAATGGAATGGAGTAGTTATGGGTGAAATCATATCATTTTACCCATAAATAATTCAGCATGTGTTGCTAATGAATCATATTTAACATAACCGTGAAACCGTTGTCATACCCAACAAAAGGTGGAGTACTTCCTCAGAACCACCTGGTGCCCAAGGTGCAGGAGGTCTCCTGCCCACCCCCCACCCCACAGTAACCTCACAGGGACCGTCCTTGATGCCTGTGTATTGCGCAGTGCCCAATATGATGCAATGCCTGTTTATTATTTTTTTCCTTTGGAATTCTTTTCAATGGAATCCTAACTGGATTCCATTGTCACTCATTTGACATAGTTTTTCCGAAACATCAACTTCCTTGTATTCTCCTGCCGTTCTGCCTGGATCCCCTAATCCCTCTTCTCTGTTCCCATCTTACAGAAAGCTGAGGCAAAATTATACACCTTTATCGTTTTTTATGATGATATAAATAATGCACTCTGATGGTAAAACAAATCAGACATTATGTACGTGCACAGGGAAAAGAGTATAAATGACTTCTTATTCCAAAATTGAGGTTATTAATATTTATGTATGTCCTTCCAGATGTTCCTATGTATATACCAAATCTGATTTAAAACAAAGGAACCCAAAAAAACTTGTTTTCTCCCTTAATATGTTACATTTTTCCAAATTAATAGCGATGGATGATCTGCATGCTTGGGACTTGGTCACGAGTTCACAGCAGAATCATTTGGTGGTGGTAGGTGGGGGCTTTCTCAGGCTATACATGCCCTGGTTCTACCCCTTTCAATTTTCATTCCATAAATATGGAGTGATGCCCAGACTGTCTTAAAAAAACCTCCTTTATGATCCTGTTTGGGTCTTGGTTTGACAGTCAGATCATTTACGCCACCCAGGCCTGTCCCACAGCCCCTTCTCTGTGGATGGACTTGTTGATTGTTTATGCTGTTCCATTGTTGCGAATGCTGTGTCCTTCTAGATACATCTTTGTGCATGTGTTCAATGATAACTTTTGCTAGAGTCTTAAAAGCAGAACATGTATTTGTAAGGCTTTTTGATTCATATTTCCAAATCGCTTGCCAGAAAGTTTGGACAGAACTTTGAATCAATTTCTGCAGACTCTGTGGGCACTGGCCTGCTCTTGCAGTGCCAGCTGAGAGAGATGGTACCAGGCAGGATGGGAGAATGTCAGTAGCTTTTTATGTTGCATTTCTTTGCTTACCAGGAAATTTGAACATTTTATCATTTGGGTGGGGGTGGGGGGATTTATAATTCTTCTAATTGCCACTCATGTCTTTGCTTATTTTCCTGTTGGGCTATTTTTTGTTTTCTTATTGGCTGTCAGAGAGCTTCACATAGCAAACCAGTAATCCTATATGTTCAGTGCATCACAGAGCCCAGTAGCATCTTGGGTGTCTTCACCCCAGGGCAGCCTCTGTGCTTCTGCCTCAGTGAACATCCTCCAGGCCTGATCCTGTCGTAACCCTCTGGTGACCCATGTCCCTCGGGCAGAGCTGGGAGGCTCTGTGTCTCTCTGCTTCATGCATCTCAACTGTGACTCCTGTGTGCAGCATGCTCTGGCCGTCCTGGGACTATTGGGGGGTCCCACAGATTCACTAGACCATTCCCTGCTGCTGGCCTCTGATGGTCTGGGTTGTCCTGCCCAGTGTATGTCTATTTTTCTTTGATACCTAGCCCAGATCCCCCTCTCACCCTGATGTTTTCCATGACTCCTCTTGAGTTAAGTACCTGGTCCCCAACAAGTGCAATGTGCGCAGGCTATGCAGAGGACAGTGGCCTCCTTCTCTGGGTTCCCAGCCCGCTCATGGTGCTGCAGGTATGTGGCAGCTGCCTGGTTCGTGCTCGCTGCTTATCTGGTCAGCTTGCAACTGCTGAGCACCTTCCCGGGCCTGGTGGGTGGGAATGCCGGTCCCTCATAGCTCTGTCACTGACCCCGATCTTGTCTGCAGCTGGGCCGGTGCACAAACAGCGTGGTCAAGTATGAGCTGATGCGCCCATCCAACAAGGCACCGCTCCTGGTGCTGTGTGAAGACCACCGGGGCCGCATGGTGAAGCACCAGTGTTGTCCTGGCTGTGGCTACTTCTGCACGGCGGTAAGAACCCTGCCTGGGTAAAGGCCTCACATGTCCTATGCAGAGCCTACCGTCTCATCATCACACTTGCTCCTGTCTGGTGTTCACCCTGCTGCAGGGTGGTCTCCCACTGGCAAGCACACGGCAGACGTATCCAGGCAGCTTGTCCCGGGTCTGGGGCCCACCTTGAGATCTCCAGTGCTTCACAAGCCCTTTACCACAGCTCTTGAGCTTTCTTGCCTTAGACGAAACCCCCATTTTGCCCTCCACCCCCCAGTTTCCCTTTATCCTACCTGTGCCTCCAGCCTTTCAGATGCAGCTGGGATTGTGTGACCCGAGCATGCTTGGCACCCTCCTCGTGGGCTGTGAACCTCCTGTCTCAGTAGGGAGCATACTTCTGAGGAGGGGCATGTCTGCAACTCTCATCTGTGTCTTCCAGGATCTTATATCATTAGTTACTTCATTCATCAAGCATCTGCGTTCACCAGTGCCTAGGGGCCTGCCAAGAATGGGCTTCTTCCCTGTGGGCACACTTGTGGGAGTGCCCACGTTGGGAGCATCCATGCATGCGAGTGTGCACATATTATGGGTGTCCTTTTGTGGGAGCATGTGTGTCCGCATGTGAGACCATCCATGTATGGGACTGTCTGCATAGGGGAGCGTCCTCATGTGGACAGCTCTGCCTGTGTGGGTGTCCACGTGTGAATGCGTGTGCAAGTGTCCACATGTATGGGCGTCTGCATGTGCGAGCGTCCGCATGTGGGAGTATCCACACGTGGGACTGTCTGCATGTGGGAGCATCCGCCTGTGTAGGTGTCCACATGTGAGAGCATTCCTGTGTGCAAGTGTCCACATGTTTTGGTGCCCGGATGTGGGAGCGTCTGCAGGTGTGGGTGTCCGTGTGTGAGAACATCCATGTGTGCGAGTGTCTGCGTGTTGTGGGCGAGTGCATGTGAAAGTGTCCATATGTATGGGTGCCTGCGTGTGGGAATGTCCATGAGTGCAAGTGTCTGTGTGTGCCTGTGTCCACATGTATGGGTGTCTGCGTGTGAGAGCATGCATGTCTGCATGTGGGAGCGTCCCTATGTTGGAGGGTCCATTCGTATGGGTGTCCACGTGTAGGAGCATCCATGCGTGTGAGTGTCTGCGTGTGCAAGTGTCTGCAGGTATGGGTGTCCACGTGTGGGAGCGTCTGTGTGTGCGCCTGGGGGGTGCCTGCAGTTTACCTTTGCCTGCAGCTTCAGGCACCCCAGACTCCCACAGCCCCTCTGTGGACCTGGGCAGGAGCTTGCACCCTTTCACACCTCGTGCACCCTCCCCTGTCTTGACACATCCTTTTTTTGCTTCTGCTGAGAGAGAGAGGATTTGCTCCTCCACATCCGTTTACCGCTGGCTTTCTGCAAGAGCGTGCTGTTCTTACTGCTGCTCGTGCCAGAGTGATGTGTGGTGATCCCTGCAGAGCGTTGCTATCTCCGTCCTCGACATTCTGACCTGAGACCTGTTGCTCTGTCAGCCCTTTTCAGTATGGACCTTTTCTGGGGTCCTATTTTGGGCCTTGTCATCTTGTGCACCTTCCTGCTCTGTGGGAGCGGCTGGAGTGGGGACGGTCAGATGGTGTCTGCCCAGCTTTGGCTTTCTCTCTCTGAGATATAGGTGTGGGTGTGAGCTCGTTGTAGGAAGAGCCCTTCTTCCTGCTCACCCGGGTGGTGGCTGGGGAGCCCAGACTAGATGTGCCCCCACCCCGGCCCCTGGCTTCACTCGCTCACGCTGCCCAATGCGAGATGAGGCGCTGGTTTAGCCCCCGTTTTTTTAAAAGTGATTTTTCATCTTCCCATTTCCAGGGTAATTTTATGGAATGTCAGCCTGAGAGCAGCATCTCTCACCGTTTCCACAAAGACTGTGCCTCTCGAGTCAATAACGCCAGCTATTGTCCCCACTGCGGGGAGGAGACCTCCAAGGCCAAAGAGGTGACAATAGCAAAAGCAGACACCACCTCCATGGTGACACTGGCCCCCGGGCAGGAGAAGAGCTCAGCCGTGGAGGGCAGGGCCGACACCACTACGGGCAGGTACTTGGTGGAGGGGCTCTGGCCCAGCTTTCCACATAGTTCCCCTGAAACGTGTCAGTCTTTAACTATTGTAGATCTCCGCTGTTCTGTCCAGAAGTCTCTTGGCCGACTCTGATACTCCTTTTGGTTTCTGACATTTAAGATGTACTGAAATCCATTTGTTGCCATTTGTGTGTGAGTCTCTTTCTGTTTGGTTTTGTAGATTTATTTGCCTATTTTTGAACCAGTTTTCACACTACCCTAGTTAATGTAGCTTTGTAGTATTTTTGTTGCTAGCGCAGTCCTCTGTAGGTAGCTGTTTGACACCTGAAATGGTGTCAGCTGCCTGCAGTCTGCTGTTACTCTGCTACTCAGCATTAAGGTTTGAAGGCCCTAGCCAAAGACAAGAAAAAATAATCTAGAAGAGTTAGACGTATTCATATTAGACGCATATGGTTGTCTTCTTAAAAGAATCCAGTAGAAACAGCTGAAAAAATTTTCAGGACTAAATGGAGTCAGTAAGAGGATCAGATAACCGAGCTAGCAGAAGTCAGTTGCCTTGTTCCCTGCCAGCAATGTCCTGCCAGAAAACAGGATAAGAGATCCTTTCAAACAGCAGCAAAACCCAACAACTACCCAGCAGAAAAAGAGAAAAAAGAGCTTAATAAGTATCACACTGATTTAGAGAAAACCAAAACTTCATGGAACGTTGTTTAAAAGAGACCCAAGTTGTGGACAAAAGTAAATAATGGAAATGTGTCCATTCCTTCATATTAATCTGTAAATTTAATGCAGTTTGAACCGAAATTTTAATGGGATTCCCTCTTATTGGGGAGGGCAGTGGACTTGATAGAGTCAACCTGAAGCTCGTTCATAAAAGCAGATTTGAACATGTGGCCCGGAAGTACTGGAAAAGTTGCCCTAGTTTTTGAAAATCATGTTTCTCAGGGAATTTGATTCTGAATCCTGGACCATTTTTGTCACCCAGAAGCTAAACAGGTAGTGAATTTGTAGTTGTTTCACTCAGAAAAGGACTGCCCTTGGATAGGCTGGAGAAAACCATGTTTAAGTTTTCATTGGTGTCCATAAGAATGGAATTTTTTCAAATACTAAAACTAAGCATTTCGATGATTTTCTCCCCCGAAGTGCTGCTGGACCACTGCTCTCAGAGGATGACAAGCCACAGAGCGCAGCTCCCCAGGTGCTGGAGGGCTTCGATCCTGCGGGGCCAGCTGGGCTCGTGAGGCCAACTTCTGGCCTCTCCCAGACACCAGGGAAGGAGACCTTGGAGAGTGCACTAGTTGCTCTGGACTCGGAAAAGTAAGGACCAGCTGCGCCTTTGGAGATGGCTTGGCCTCGTGTCAATCTGCACCCCGTGTTTTGCCCATTGGGTCGCCGTGGTAATGCTTCTCAGCTTTTTGACTAACACTGTTCATCAGAATAATGCATATATTTTTACACTTTTTGGGGGAATTATTGCAAGTCATTGTCCTCTTCATTATGCTGAGAACAAAAAGCGACACCTTTGAAGTCCTAAATGAGGACAGTCCTGGTGAGCTTTTGCAGACATTTCCCTTGGATACTGTTGCTGCCTGGGCCCCTCTAGGGCCATTAGAGCAGACCCTGCCTGTCGCCTGCCTGCCTGGGTACCATTTGCCTCCTGGCCCCATCCCTCTTCTGTTCAGTGCAAGGGTTGGCCAAGTGACCCCTAAGGTTTACCTGCCTGCTCCCAAATGCTGCAGTCCTCCTTCCTGGGGACAGTGTCACCCTCCTTAGGGAGGCCACACTGTTATGTCCTGGGCTGTCTCCCGGGAGGGGAAGTATCACATTTACTCCTCTGCCTAATAGAATGATTCTTGTGTTGACAGATTCCTCCTTCTGGATCTTCTTCACCCTGCACAGTCTTCTCCCTGTAGCCTTCTCTCCATCTGGCTCCAGCCTTGTCTCTGAGCCTTGCTTACAGCTACTGTTCCATCCACCTGGTGCCCATAGCCCCTCTCACTGACCAGGCCCCAGACTGTTCCTGCCCCCTGCTCCTCTCCTGTCCCTTGGCTATCAGCTTGGTTATTGAGATAAGGTTTCAAAGCAGGGGGCTTGTTCCCAGCTCCTGCTGCCCCAGGCGTCTCCTTTACTGCTGAAGGGCCATTGGTGTAAGCTGGGCTACTTGCGCTCTCCTGCTCGTGCTGTTTCTGTGTTGAGTGTGAACTGATGGTCCCTCCTTCTGCAGAGTGGTGGCTTGTCTGTGCCCTGCATTGGTTCTCCTGTCATGTGGTGCCTTGTGGTGTGTGGCATTCTCGGGCTGACTGAGGGTGCAGTCGCTCATCCTGTTGTTTTTGCTGTGAATGCTTCAGGACGGTGGGTCTAGTGCTCTCGCCCTTGAGGAGCCGGCAGGTAGCCATCGCTCAGGTCCTTCAGCCTCCAGCTTTGCGCGTGTGAGACACAGAGCGCCCTGTGCTGATTGCTGCCCTGTGCTTTCCCACAGGCCCAAGAAGCTTCGCTTCCACCCAAAGCAGCTGTACTTCTCCGCCAGGCAAGGGGAGCTTCAGAAGGTGCTCCTCATGCTGGGTAAGTGCATCCCTGTGTCTGGGGCTGCCACAGGGCTCGACCTCATGGGCACCGCAAGGAGCAGGAGGTGCTCAGTCACCCCTTTAACCACGAGGCCGGTCTCATTTTGTTTTTCTGTTTACATGTCTCTGACGTCCCTGGTCAGTGAAAACAGGTTGCCCACTGGTGTTCAGCCTGTCTGTGATGTTCATTACAGTTACTCATGTTGCTAGAAGTGTTTCCCATGAATTTCTAATTTTAAAAAGGAATTGAATATGAGATTATTAAAACAGGCAGACATGTAGATGCAGAAAAAGCAGAATTAGCGAGAGACCCGTGTGGTAGGCAGTGACGATGAGGAGCAGTCCCTGTGTGGACGCAGCGTAATGCAGGTGGAGGTGGAGCTCGTGTTGGCAGCGTGTGTGTGTGTGTGTGTGTGTGTGTGTGTGTGTGTGTGTGTGTGTGTGTGTGTGTGTGTGTGTGCGCGCCAGATAAACCCATTGGCTTCGGTTTCTGATACCCTAAAACGTGTATTGTTCTAGGCTTGATTTCCCTGAAGTTCATCTTCTCTGGGTTGAGACAGGTAATTAAGAAACCCTTTACTTGACATTAAATCATGAAAGAAGCTAAACACGTTGCTCTAAAAAAAGGGTTTATTTAATGTTGACCAAAATGGCAGTGTTAATCATTTTTTTCATAGACTTCATACCATGCCAAGATTGTTTCACTGCAGCACATCCATTCTGGCCTCCTGGGAGTGGACAGATGTCCACGTCATCCATCTCAGGGCCTTCCTCCCACTCCTTCAGAATATGTCTGCCCGTGGCTGTGTACTCGCGGGGCCTGGGAGCGACAAGACAAGGAATGAACAAAAACACAGAAAGAACCCCAGAGTTAGAGAGGGGCAGTAAGAGATAGAACATGTGGGGTTAGGTTATTTGCCTGCTGAATGTCGTATGAAATAGTCTGCTTCCTCTCAGATTTTCCCAGTGGATGTGGGGCCTGGTTTCCCTACCCAGACACGGGACGGTGCTATGTGGTGGCTGCAGAGCTTGCTGCTTATCTTGAAGCTGGTTGTTGCTGTGTGTCTTTGCCAACCTCTGTGACCGTCTGAAGGGCTGGCAGTGGCTGCCTCTGCAGTAACCAGTGAAACCATGTTTGTTCACAGTTGATGGAATCGACCCCAACTTCAAAATGGAGCACCAGAGCAAGCGCTCGCCCTTGCACGCCGCGGCGGAGGCTGGCCACGTGGACATCTGCCACATGCTGGTTCAGGTTCCAGAGCTTTCACCTGCTCTCTTATTTTTGTCAAAGTAAAATAATACTGGGTTCATAGTTCCTACAGTTAGACAGTCAAATAGTGCTGTGAGGCTGAAACAGAAAGTCAGCATTTCTGTCCCTCCCAGGCCCGCAGCCACAGTCAGTGCCTCTAGCCATGTCTTCTGGCATTTACCACCATGTTCTAAGATAACGTGTTGTTTACATGGCTCTTTCTTGATTTTTTTTTTTTTTTAGTTTGAGTTTTGTTTTTAATTTTTTTTTTTTTTCCTTTTTGTCTTTTTTCGTGACTGGCAACGGATCGCAACCCTCAGTGTCGCGCCCATACCGGACCGGGACCGGCAACGGGATTGCAACCCTCGGTGTTGCTCCCACACCTTGCTCAGCCAGTGAGCGGCCGGTCTGTATGTGGGATCCGAACCCTCGGCGGGAGCGCCGCCGCGCTCTCAAGCGGCGCACTGTAGCAGTGCGCCACCAGGCCGGCCCTGAGTTTTGTTTTTAATTTTTAATATTTACTGATTTCTGCTGCGGAAGAGGAGAGTTTAGCATAAGCACAGACACATCCCTTTCCCCCAACTCTCATTGTTTGGTTATATCACCCATTTTGTTAAAATCAGGATTCAGAATTTGTGTTATGTGATCATGTAAATTCTTTTTAAGCTCAGCTGTTTTATCTATGCTGCTGCATATTTTGCCTGTGGTTAATAATTGTTTTGTGTTTCTAGTGGTTGAGTTGACTCTGTTCCTGCCAGGTTATTCCTGGCCGTCTGACCAGACTGTGGTGCTGCCTCTGTTCAGACACATGGGTGCTGTGGTCGCCCCCGAGGCGTCCCTTCCCTGACCCCTGTTAGGTCTCCTTTTTCTTGGATGCCACATTTTAAGTCTCAGGCAGTCTGTTGATTCTTCATATGTGACCTATTATTTCTGGTAGCTTCAGGGACTTTTCTTTAACCCCAGTGGCCTAAAGTTTCACCTCACTGTAGCGTAGGGTCTTTATTGATTCATTGGGGTGTTGGGTGAGCCCTTTCAATGTTAAGTCCATGCCCTTCAGTTCTGGGAGGCTTTCCTGGATGATTCCTGTCAAGTGTCTTTCCGGTTGCCCAGCACTCCCCTGCTGGGGCCTTCTGGACCCACTTCTACTGCTGCGGTTTGTCTCCTCATTGCTTGGTCCTTTCTTCTGGGCACTCTTCTCAACTTTAGCTTCCAGCTTCTGTGCCTGCTCTCTGATTGTTCCTTTTTTTAAAGCCCCCTGTTCTTTCCTTATTTCTCTGAAGATATTACTTATAGTTATTTTGAAGTTTTTTGCTGCTCTGTTTTAGTCTGTCTTTCTTGTTTAAAGATGTTCCTTAAGTGCCTGGTACTTGATTTAAAAAAACTCAGTCTAAACGTCTTGGTGTTTTAATAGGAGCCTTTTGTCCAGTTATACTTACTGTAATTTCTGACACATTTTAATTTATATCTAATGTCTTGTATTGTACTTTTAATTCCCAGCCTTTTGAAACAAATACAGTTGACCATTGAACCATGTGGTTAGGGGCTCTAGTCCCCTTCACCCCTTCCCAGTAAGCAGTCAAAAAGCCAAGTATGACTTTTGTTGTTTGTTTTTTAAAACAGTAAACACAATATATTTATGTGCAAAACACAAGAGAAAACATATTTGATAGGTGAATCCACAAGTGTGCAAACATACAGGAAAAGTTTAAGAAAGGTACAAGGTAATCCTGGAGAAAGATAAGGGAGATTTCCATGTTGGAACATTTCTGGATCACCTGAGGTTTTTTTACATTCTTTTGGTATTTGGCTTCTGGTGTCCACGTGGCATCCCTTCACTTGCCCACAAAGAAGTCCTGAAAGATGATGTCAGAATCTCCTCAGTGCCCCCTCTACCTGTGAGGTGGGTGAGATGCCCTTTGGTGACCTGCAGTGCCTTGGCTGCTAGGACCAGGTCTTTTGACTGCATGTATCAGCCAAGAGTGTCCAGGCAGCCCTGAGGTGATGCTGGTACCTGCATGTGTCAGAGTGGCAGGCCTCTGGATTGTCCCCACACTGCAGGCAGGTCCTTCCTCAGCACCTCCAGGAGACTACCCTGGTCAGGCAGGACAGCAGCAAGTGTGGGGAGGTCAGGACCAGGGCCTGGGCCCTTGGGCAGCAGGAGGCGCTGGGGCTCCAGCTGGTGCTCCGGGATACAACGGGGGCTACAACTTTGTCCCTCTGTTGGATGGAAAGGCCCGATCAGAGGCATCCAACACAGACAGATGAGATAGCCTGCTCCATCCTCTTGTGGGCAGCAGACACTCTCCTGTTCCCTGGGCCCCATGCCCTCTAGCAGCGCTGCCGTGTCACTCAGCAGCACAGGAAACCCAGCCAGGTCCAGGCGGTCTTTAGTATGTCACAGTGGTCCCTGGCTCCAGGGACATGATGGAGGCTGGCTTCCGGCTGAGCAGGTTCAGCAGGCTGATCTTGCCTGTGTTGGGGGGTCCAGTGCCCACACTTTGCTGTCTGCTTGTTGCAGGAGACCCTCCTCCAGGTGTCATCCTTGGCAAAGTTAATACAGGCCTCAGCATTGGGCCAGAGCCTTGGTGAGGGTCTCAGCCCAGTTCTTCATCTAGCTTCCTCAGGGCCTGCTGCTGCTGCACCTCGGTTTCCACATGCATCAGACCCACCAGCCTCTCTACCTTGCTCAGCTTCCCAGGGTGAATGCCCACCTGGTGAACTCACCTGCCTCTACAGCCAAGGCCCTGTCACAGGGTCTGCAGGGTGCCACTCACCACAGCCAGGCCTCCCTGCACTTGGAAGTCCACGCAGTCCTCACCCTGTTACTTTGGGGATCTGGGAACCAGAGCACTAGTGTGTTGTCCAGCAGTTCCCTGCAGTGGAGGTTGCTGAGCTGGTGCAGGCTGGTGCTGCTGGCCAGGGGCAGGTTTAGGAGGGTGTTGCTGCTGGTCTGGATATCAGCATTGTTACAGGGCGTTGTCCTGAGATTAGCATGAAGACGGAGGCCCCAGGATGAGGGTCACAGGTACCGTTGCTCTGACATGGTCTGTGAGGCCCACCTCAGCCCCAGCCACCAGGGTCCACAGCCCCTGCCACATGGATTTACAGCCTGCAACCCGCCTACCCGACCGCCTAAAGATAACTTTTGACACCTCAAAGCTTTACTAATAACATAAGCAGCCAGTTGTGTGTGTTATATTCTGTTTGTACAATAAAGTAAGCTAGAGAAAAGAAATCTCCAACAAGTGGACCCGTGCAGCTCAACCCACTGTTGTTCAAAGGTCAGCTGTGTCTCTTTTTCTATTTAATTGTTGTAGTTTTTTCCTATTAGTTTGGAAGCTACATACTTTCTCCTTTTTGCCTCAGTGGTCTCTCTGAGTCCAGCAGACAGTCTTCACCTAGGAGTAAGTTGAGGCTGACAAGCCATCAGGGCCAGTCGTGCCCTGGCAGAGGCACTTGTGAAGGGAGGACACGTGTGGGCAGTGAGCGGCCTGTGGAGAGCCTGAGAGCGTTGAGAGGAGCGTGAAAAGGGATTCGGGAAGGGTGGGCTGGGGGAGTGGTCACCTTGAGGTGAGTGGTTGACGGGGCCGGGGAGGTCAAGGGGCCCGCGGCCAGGGTGTCGGTGGGGCTGCTCCGAGGACTGGAGGCATCAGGTGTGGTGTGCTCAGGGGGTTCTAGGAGGAGGGAGAGGGTGGTCCAGAAAAGGGGACCACAGTCTCGCAGGAAGAGCCCTCCCATTCTTGAGAGGTCATGAAGGGTAAGGTGGTGGCTGGCATTCTGTGAGGATGGAGCTGGGGTCTGGACGGGCAGGGCTGGGCGTGGAGTCTGCTGAGGTCTCTGCGCTCTTGCCTCAGGGTGTGGAGGCTTCTCGACATGTTCTTCCTGGGCCTTGGGTTCTCATTTGGATCCTCAGTCACTGGCGTTTCTTTCTCAGTCCACTGGAGGGACGACACTTCCACTGTCTTCACTGCCTCCCTGTCTCTGACTCCTTCTGAGAAGTTAGCATGTTACTCCTTTGAAAGGCAGTGTTTTCTCTTTGGCTTTTTAAAAAACATTAAATATAAATAAATTATGTGTGTGTGTGCATGTTATGCATACAGGAAAGTCTGTAAAACATAAACATCCTGGCTAGCTGACCCGGGGTCCAGGCGCAGTGCTGCCGCCCAGCCCAGCAAGCCCTGCTCGGATCCCTGTGAGTGTCCTCCAGCAGTGCGGCTCGGTTATGTCTGCTTCGAACCTTAATGGTCATTGAGTCACACAGTGTGAATCTTTTTGTGTCTGGCTTCTTTTAGTCAAAAAACTAAAACCCAAAAAACAAGTGAATGCAGGCAGGAACTGCAGTGGTCCAGGTGGGTCTTAGGTCTCATCCTGCTGCTCGTGCCTGGAGAGGCGTGAGGGGGCAGTGTGGGAGCTCTGCTCACCTTCTGTTTTCACAATTTCGGTGTCTTCACAGTGTTACACCCTGGAGGGGCCCCCGTATAGAGGAGTTCTTCATGCTCCCCTGTGTTGGCGTCTGACCGGCCTGGACCGCCTTCAGACCCTCAGCCTGCTGCTTCATATGACGATTTGGGCTGCAGAGCTTACTGCTGCCGATCTTAGAGGGGCTTATTTTTGTAAAATAAGCCTCAGAACCTAAGCAGTTTTTCTGCGAGTCCTCAGAAAAAGTGGCACGGGCTTATTTCTAGTCTGCCCTGAACCCAAGGGTGTTGTTTCTCAGGGTTTGTTCAGCATTGGTGGTTGTGGAGCGCACCCTCACATCTCACACCCCTGTCCCTGCGCAAGCTCCAGCTAGAAGCCACCAAGGAATGCTGGCGTGGAGGACTAGTGTCCACGCTGGCTGAGCTCTCTGGGCTCCTGTCTTTATTTGGCTTTGAACTGCATGTCTTGTAGCAGCATGGGAGCGCCTCTAGGTGCTTTTGATATTTATCTGTCCTCCTTTGTTTTCATCACGTGGGTCTCACTGGGACCAGAGTGCTCTCGTCTTGTTCAAGTCCCCCTGCAGCATGTGGCTGTCTCACTTGTGAAAGGGAGGAGGTGCTCCTGCGTCACTTGGGCTGCACCTGAGCGCTTGGTGGCCACGTGGGCAGGGAAGGAGATCAATCCAGAAAGCGTTTGGCTCTGGGCTGGAGAGGGGCTCTGAAGTCCAGTCTCTCAGCATCCTTGCTGTCCGCCAGCCTCGTGAACCCCTAGGGCTTCTTCCTGCCAATGTGGGTTTTTGTTTTTCCAGCCTGCTCAGTCAGGGGCCGTGTCATCTGTGCCCTGTGGTGCTCCGCGTGCCTGCGGTTTCTGGGGAGCACCAGGCGGCGCACTACGCTCTCCCTCTGAGCGGTTGTCGCGGGTGCTCATTTCTCTCGCCCGTCTGCTCCTCCCTCACCTCTCACTTCTAGAAGACAGGGCTCGCCCTCAGTGGCCCGTGTGGGGAGAGTGCAAGGCCAGAAGGAGAAGATGTGTGTCCTGCAGGTCACAGCATGGGCTGCCCCGGGGCCTGATCAGTGCCGCGCTCCTCACAGGGTCTTGGATGCATCTGCCTCAGTCCCGCTTGCAACATGGGTGGTGGGACTTGTTACCGAGAATCCGCGTTTCTTTGGGCTGTGCTGTCCTGTCTCTCTGTTTGCAAATCCTGTTAGTTGCCTGGTGGGGTCTCGGTTGATTCTCTCTTCCCTGTGTTCCTCTCTGAGTTTCCAGGTTCTTTTTCTTTTTTTTTTTCCTTTTTGTCTTTTTTTCGTGACCGGCAACGGATGGCAACCTTCAGTGTTGCGCCCGTACCGGACCGGGACCGGCAACGGAATCGCAACCCCCGGTGTCGCGCCGCACCTCGCTCAGCCAGTGAGCGGCCGGTCTGTATGTGGGATCTGAACCCTCGGCGGGAGCGCCGCCGCGCTCCCAAGCGGCGCACTGTAGCAGTGCGCCACCGGGCCGGCCCTGAGTTTCCAGGTTCTTAGAGGTTTCTATGACCATGTTCTCCAGGGGGAGGGTCAGAGTCCTCTGGTTCTCTGGGGCCCTGGGTTGCTGTGTGTCTGTGAGGGCCCCTGTGCTGCTCAATGTAGAGCTGGCCACTGGCAGGCACTGGCTGCTGTCAAGCCCAGCCCCTCCACATACCCTGCCCCTGCACGGGCCTTGTTGGCACTGCATGGCCTCACTCCCTTATTTTGTGTGTTTTTTAAGTTTATTTCCTTGTTAAAGTTAGCTCTCAGGTTCGGCAGCCCGACCTCGGCTTTGAACTTCTGTGTTTGAAATCAACCTTGTGTCTTCCACCCCCATTTCCTGCCTTGATGCTCTACTCTTTCTGACCTCTGACCCCTGCTCTGTGAACCTGTGGTCCCCCCCCCCCCCCATAGTACACAGCTCTGAACACAGCCACAAGCCCCTTTCAGAGTCCCCTTGGAAACCTCAGTGTACCTCTCAGTCTTTACTAATCATACCTGGCTTCCCATATATACCATTCTAGGACTGCTTAAAAATTCCTTAGTTAATTGTGTTATTTATTTTTTTTAATTGCTAATAGTAAAAACAGTATTACTTTCAATATCTTTTGAGAGTAAATATTTATTTTATAAACTAAATGTTAACTCTTTGTACATTAGTCTGAGAAGTTAGACCACTTTTCCCCTTGTGGAGAAAAGGTTTCAACTACCAAACAACTGATTTGCTTTTAGCACACAACCAGTTTTAAAGTTGGGGGCTTTCTAAGTTTCAGACAAACAGAAATTTTCTTATGTATACCTGCTATTTCATTAGTTTTTCAAGTTTCTCATCTTATTGGAAAAACTAGAAAACACTCCAAAATACATACTGCTGGAAACTAGTTCTCGTTCAGACAAACAGAAATTTTCTTATGTATACCTGCTATTTCATTAGTTTTTCAAGTTTCTCACCTTATTGGAAAAACTAGAAAACACTCCAAAATACATACTGCTGGAAACTAGTTCTCATTGTGTTTATTTTGGCAAGTATTCAGATAGCTGGAGGAGGCAGCAGGAGCCGTGGGGCAGGTGTCCTGCTGGTGCTGGCAGGGTTGGGCCAGCACCTCCCTCCTGGGCCCCTCTTCACCAAGCAGCCCTCCCTACCTCCGCCTTGTTTGCTTTAGAAGGTCATCACCATCTTTCTTGTTTCTAAAGGTGTTGCTGCACTACTGTGCTGTATGCGTTTTCTATCAAATTAATTTAGAAATGAAATTTAGCCTAAGTATGCTGTTTCAGCTAAAGGCTTGATGGTAATAGAATAATTATGTCTTTGAATATATTTTTGGAAGACTCAAACATAGTTGGTCAATAAAACACTGTTAATGTACCTTGGCAAATCTTTTCTTTTTGAACTGTGGAGGCGGGTAAGTTCATTTCCTCACCAGGTGGTGCTGCAGTGGCAGCTGTCCGTGCACCTGAACTGCTCCTTGTTTTACTAGGCGGGCGCTAACATTGACACCTGCTCGGAAGACCAGAGGACCCCACTGATGGAGGCAGCAGAAAACAACCACCTGGAAGCAGTGAAGTACCTCATCAAGGCTGGGGCACTAGTGGATCCTAAGGTATCATTTTCCTATTTTGTGTGTAGAAGTTTCTCAGAGAGACGAACAGAGGACAGTTTCCTTCTGGGACATCTTCAGGAATTGGTAGCCTACAAACATTTATTTATCCAATAGTCCAGAAGTAGTTACTTCACTTTACTTGGTTACCTGGTTTATTGGTAAAAAACACTCGTGAGCACTAGATCTACGGTGTCTGACAACAGACAGATCAACTAATGGGGAGTTTGCTGCATAGAAGGTTTTAGCTTTGTTCATTCGGAAAACTTTCCCTTTCTGTCTTCCACCCAGAGAAGTTAGGCAAGAGAACAGAAATAAAAGGCATGCACACTGGAAAAGACGAAAAGTTGTTCACAGGTGACACGATCTTATATATAGAAGACTCTAGAGAATCCATAAAAGTATGGTTAGAGCTACTGGACTAATTCAGCAAAGTAGCAGGATACAAAATTGAAACACAAAAATCAATTGTATTTCTGTATATTTGCAATGAACTATCCAAAAAGGAAATTAAGAAAACAATTCCATTTACGATAGCATCAAAAAGAATAAAATACTTAGGGATCAGTTTAACCAAGGAGGCAAAAGACTTGTGCACTGAACATTGCAAAACACTGCTGAAAGAAATTAAAGAAGATCTAAATAAATGGGACAACATTCCATGTTCACAGGTTAGGAGACTTAATTTGAGGGGCCTTCAAAAAGTTCATGGAAAGATTTGTGTTATTTTTAATTCTGTTTTTCCGTGAATTTTTTGAAGTACCCTCTTATAGTTAAAATGACAGTACTACCCAAAGGGATCTACAGATTCCATGCAGTCCTTATCAAAATCCCACAGCTTTTTATACGGTATAGAAAAACCCATCCTAAAGTTCACATAGAATCTCAAGGGACCTGGAATGAACAATTTAGTAAAGAATAAACAAAAGTTGGAGGACTCACACTCCCCGATTTCAAAACGTGCTGTAAAGCTGCAGTAACGAACAGTGCAGTTCTGGAGTGCGGAAGTAGAGACCAGAGGAATAGACTAGAGGGTCCAGAAACAAACCCTGGCATATGTGGTGAGTTGATTTTTGGCAAGGGCACCAAGACCGTCTGACGGGGAAGGGACAGCTTTTTGACAAATGGTGCTGGGAAAACAGGATATGCCCGTGCAAATGAATGAGGTTGGATGCTTACCTTACTCCATATACAGAAATTAACACAAATGGATCAAAGACCTAAATTTAATAGCTGAAACTATAAAACTTTGGGAAAAAAAGTGGGGGAAGAGCTTCATGACATTGGATTTGGGAGCAATTTCTGGGATATGACACCAAAAGCACAGACAATAAAGAAAAAACAGATAAACATCAAAATTAAAAACTTTTATGAATCAAAGGTTACCGTTGAGGGCTGGCCCGGTGGTGCACTGGAGAGTGCGCCACTTGGGAGTGCGGTGGCGCTCCCGCCGAGGGTTCGGATCCCATGTGGAGACCAGTTCCCGCTCACTGGCTGAGCGAGGTGCGGGCGCAACACCGAAGGTTGCGATCACGTTGCTGGTCCCTGGTACGGGCGCGACACCGAGGGTTGCGATCCCGTTAGCGGTCAGAAAAAAAAAAAAAAAAAGACAAAAAGGAAAAAAAAAAAAAAGGTTACCGTTGAGAGTGAAAAGACAACTCACAGAATGAGAGAAAATATTTGCAAATCCTGTTTCTGATAAGGGCTTTCTGTCCAGAATGAACAAAGAACTACAACTGAGCAACAGCGAAAACCACCCGATTCAAAAGTGGGCAAAGGGTTTGAAAGGACATTTCTCCAAAGAAGATATACAAATGGCCAATTAGCATATGAAAAGATGCTTAACATTGTTAACCGTAAGGGAAATGCAAATGAAAACCACAGTTAGATGCTACTTCACACCCTTTAGGATGATGGCTACTATCTAAAAACTGGAAAATGAGTGTTGGTGAGGATGTGGAGAAACCGGAGCCCTTCTGCACTGCCAGTGGGAGTGTAAAATGCAGCAGCCTCTGTGGAGAATGATAGCTAAGCATGGAATTGCCATGTGATCCAGCAGTTCCACTCCTAGGTATATACCCAGAGAAATGAAAAACAGGGGCATGAACAGATCTTTGTACAGCAGTATTTATTGCAGTGTTATTCACTGTAGCTGAAACATGGAAACAACCCAAATGTCCATCAGAGGGTGAACTGGTGAACAGGTGTGGTTCATCCATATGATGGGGGTGGGCTGGCCAGTTGGCTTATTAGTTGGTTAGAATGCAGCCTCATGGGATCCAATCAAGATGGCGGAATAGACAGTCTGCAGCGTCACTCTCCCACAAATCAACCAAATTTACAACTATAAAAATGTAACATCAGCTAAGCTGGGGCCGCTGGAGCTCAGGGGAAGAGGAGGAGAGACCTACGGAGTTCATGAAGGTGGGAGAAACCACGATGAGAGAAGGAAAAAGCTGCTCTGAGCATTTCGGGCCGCGGCTGCTTTAAGGCTCGAGCTGATAAGCAAATGGAGCAGGAGCCAGCAGAAGCCTCAGCTGTGCCCTTCAGATGGAGTCACTAGGAGGCGGCAGGAGAGAAGAGGGCCTTGGCGGCCCCCAGGACAGCAAGACCACTAATAGGGTTCACATGGACCCACACAAGAGCGAGGAGCCAGAACAACTGAAAAAAAGGGAGCCACTCAGAGGCCGGTGAGTCATCGCAAGGGATGGCGCAGGGCCCCTCCCATGGGAAGTGTTTGGAGCAGGGGCGGTCGGTGAGACGTGCCCACCAGGAGAACACTGGGGCACAGCAAGGACAGCCGACCTGCCCCCCAATCAGTGCAGGACCACTCAGAGGAGACTGGTCAGGAATGCAGAATTGCATGGGGTGCAGTTTGATGAAAAGACTCAGGCCCAGATCAGAGATTCTACAGAACACAGATCCACCGGGTCTCTGGAGAGCCGGAAGTACCTATAAGGTCAACCATTAAACCCTGAGCTGCACAAAAAGCCTTCCCTAGGGAAACAGCAGCAAAGTAGCAATTTAAACAATCACACAGCTCAAGTACTGGTTCCCATGGGAAGTTCCCCTGTGTTAGAAGCAAAGCACAAAAAATTAGTTCCAAGCCAGGCACACCACCAGCACCTTGGGGCCTGCCTGGGAACCGGAGGCTTGGATCCGGGGACTGAACCCTACTCCCACTTCCAGGCAAACTGTGCCAGCGCCTCGGGGCCCGCCCAGGCACCCAAGGCACAGAGAAGGGGACTGGACCCCCCTCCCACAACCAGATACGCCATGCCAGCACCTCAGGGCCTGCCTGGGAACCGGACGCTTGGATCTGGGGACCAGACCCCACTCCCACTTCCAGGCAAACTGCTCCAGTGTGTTGGGGCCAGCCTGGGGACCTGAAGCATGGAGAAGGGGACTGGACCCCCCTCCCACAACCAGGCACACCACGCCAGCACCTTGGGGCCTGCCTAGGGACCCAAGGCAAGGAGAAGGGGACTGGACCTCTCTCCCATAACCAGGCACATCAAGCCAGGGCCTTGGGTCCCACCCGGTGACCCGAGGCATGGAGCCAGAAACCAGATCCTCCTCCCACAAGGCACACCACGCCAGTATCTTGGAGCCCACTCAGGGACCCGGGGCATGGAGAAGGGGACTGGACCACCCTCCCACAACCAGTCACAACATGCCAGCACCTCGAAGCCCACCCAGGGACCCAGGGCATGGAGAAGGGGACTGGACCTCTCTCCCACAACCAGGGACACCGTGCCAGCACCTTGGGGCCCACCTGGCCCAGAGGCATGCAGAAGGGAACTGGACCCTCCTCCCACACCAGGCACAAAACGCCAGCACCTCGGGGACCACCTGGGTACCCGAGTCATGGAGAAGGGGACCGGGCCCTCCTCCCACAACCAGGCACACTGCACCAGTACCTTGGGGCCCGCCCAGGGACCTGGGATACAGAGAAGGGGACTGGACCCCTCTTCCACAACCAGGCACATGGCACCCGCACCTTGGGGTCTGCCCAGGGACCAGAGGCATGGAGAAGGGGACCAAACACACCCCACAACCAGGCATACTGCCAGTGCCAAGGAGCATGCCAAAAACAGCACCTCCATGTGGGTGGCCCACTACAGCCACCATAATAACCATGGCTGCTGCAAAAGCGGCTAGACTCCACAGCTACCACGCAGATGGTCTGCCAACCACTGGAGTGCATTGACACAAGAAGGGTCACCAGCACAGACAAAAGAAGAGGATGTCTCATTCCACAAAATCCATTTCAGAGTGACAGAAGAAGCATCTGCTGTATGATAATATTGGGGG
>NW_007727484.1:139906-144849 GCF_000696425.1 Galeopterus variegatus | reverse complement strand
TCATCTAGGTAACAAGTTAACAGAGTAACCATTATTCTTTCAGAAGGAGAGAAGAAATCTAGGGTACTTAGAGGGGGAAGGGGAGAGGTTGGATAAGGGGCATAAAGAATAATTACAATTTGTAACAATATATATGCTAGTAATATTGATTTAATCAACATATCTCAGTGTTCAACCCCCAAAATATGTATAATCGATTTTGATTCAGTAAATAAATTAAAAAAAAAAAAAAAAAAGAATGCAGCCTCATAACACCAAGGTCGAGGGTGTGGATCCCTGTACCAGCCAGCTGCCAAAGTTAAAAAAACAATAAAATATGCAATGGGGTATTATTCAGCCATGAGAAGCAATGAAATGCACACTCTACAACATGGATGAACCTTGAGGACATTGTGTAAAAGAAGCCAGTCACAAAAGGACAAATATTGTATGATTCCACTTAGATGAGGTCCCTAGAGTAGGTAAATTCAGAGATTGAGAGAAGATTAGAGGTTATTAGGGGCTGAGGAAAGGGGGATGTTAATGCTTAATGGTTACTGAGTTTTTGTTTGGGGTAATGAAGCAAGTTTTGGAAATAGTGGTTTGGTCTCACAACGTTGTTGATGTAATTAATGCCACTGAATTGAATACTTAGAAATGGTTAAAATGCCAAATTTTATGTTACATATTACCAAAAAGTGGTATTTTTATAAGTGGTATTAAAATTAAAAATGTAAAAAAATTTTTATAGTCTTTCACAGTAATATACATTTTTTTCCAGCAAAAAAGTGAGTATATTCTCCATACTAATTTATTGACTCCTTTTACACATCAAATTAAATTTTGACTATTTTTTATGTCACTAAATATTATTCTATAACAACTTCAAATCACTACATTGGTATTTTATGATACAATTTTATAGTTTTAGTCAAATTTGTATATTGTTTAATATTCATCTTATCTTCAATTTTTATTATAAACAGGGCTTCAGTAAATATTTTCATAGCTAAATATATATACCTTTGATTTCTTTAAGACAGATTTCTGGGTCTGGAATTGAGGGATCAAGATATATAAACATTTTTAAGGCTTTTTATACTTCTTTCTAAATTGTTCCAGGAGTGTCTGAGCACATGTCTCCCGAACCTGGCCAGTGCTGACTATCACAGGTTTATTTAATATTAGCAGTTTGGTTTTTTTCAAGTTATTTTAATTTGCTCCTGCCTTCACATTTACCCAGTTCTCTGCCAGGGGATTAGTTTCCCAGCCTTCTCACAGAGAGCTGCACCCAAGCAGAGCCCCTGAGCTAAGACAAGGTGGGTAGGGCCCTTCTGAGACAGCTGGAGCCTTCAGGACCACAGGCTGGGAGGGAGGGATGTGGGCAGATGCCTGAAGTGGGGGACTTGCTGACGGACCAGAAGAAAGGGCTGGGGTTGGCGATGGGGATGAAGACTAATCCATAGAAACGATTCAGTCTAGGGCAACATCAAACTGTCCAACATGTGTAATTGGAGTCCCAGAAAGTCAGTTTCTGGAGAGAAAAGACCCAGTAGAAAAAAAGGTATGGAAGAAATAGTGGTCATAAAATTCCCAGATTTGGAGAAAAACAGCAACCTGCAGATCCGGGAAACTCGGCAAACCCCAAGCAGGATAAATGCCAAGAACACCACGTGTAAATATGTCATGCTGAAATTGCTGATCATCAGAAATAAAGAGAAAGATCTGAAGAGTAACCAGAGAAAAAGGACACATTACAGACAGATGACACCGTGAAATATTCTGACTTCTCATCTGAAATGGTGAAGGCCTTGAGACCAGTGGAGTGACGTTGTTATTGTGCTGAAGTAAGAAAACCTAAAAAGAAAAAGTCAGCCCAGGGCCGGCCCGTTGGCGCACTGCTACAGTGCGCAGCTTGGGAAGCGCGGCAGCTCTCCCGCCGAGGGTTCGGATCCCACATACAGACCGGCCGCTCACTGGCTGAGCGAGGTGCGGGCGCAACACCGAGGGTTGCGATTCCGTTGCCGGTCCCGGTCCGGTACTGGCGCGACACTGAGGGTTGCGATCCGTTGCCGGTCACGAAAAAAAAAAAAAAGAAAAAGTCAGCCCAGAATGCCACGTCCAGTGAAAGTACCCTTCAGAGAATGAGTGGGAAATAAAACATGTTTGGGTTAAAAAAAAAAGGGGGGGGGTAAGCTTCACCTGCAGATTTACACTAAAAGGGATACCGAAGTTACCAGAAGGAAAACTCAACCCTTTGGGAATGATTGAAAGCACCAGAAGTGGCACATATGAAAGACTGTTTTTTCTTCTTTAACTTTCCAAATAGACAAAAGACGTTAAAGCAAAAATAACGTAGCAGATTTAGAAATGGAGTGTGCGATGGCAACAGCACAAAGGCAGGTGCTGTGTACATGAGCCACGCTGCTGAGGGCTGCTTAAAGGGGAGGTATTGCGGTACTCATCTAAGCAGACCTATGGGCTAAAGATGAATATTGTGAATATCCCAGGAGAAATTAATGAGAAAATGAAAGAAATACAGCCTCGTGGGAAAAAAGAAGCTAGCAGAAGAAATAGAATGGAATACTGAAAAATAACTTGCACAACTAAAATGCAGGAAAAGGGAATAAGAGCAGATGGACAGGTAGAAAACAAATAGTGAAGGTATAGATTTAGCCCTAATTGTGTCAGCAATTATAGTGCATGCACAGACTAAAGTCTCCACTTACAAGGCAGAGATTTGTCTTACTGGATGAAAAAGCGAGAACCAGCTGTGTCTTCCTGCAGTGTACATGCTTTAAGTATGAAGACATGGTATGGTAAAGTGGAAAGGACAGAAAACATGCTGTGCAGATTGTTAGCATAAAATTAAATGTAAAAGGCAGAATGACAAAGCATTTAGAAAGTCATAGGGAAGGTCATCTCTGTGATCCTGGTATAGGGAAGGATTTCTTAAGACACAAAAAAGTACAGTCATGACTGATATAAAGTCAAGTGCATGCATGCAAATTTATGAATTTCTGTTCACCAAAAGATGTCACAAAGTACCTGAAAGTCCATGCTACCACCTGGGAGGAGGCATCTCAGCCCAGCAAAGGTTCATGTCCAAAAAGCACGAAGAACTCCTGTAAATGAGGTAAAAGAAAATAACTCTAAGGAAAAATGGGCAAAGAACATAGACAGGCAGTCTACAGAAGGAGAAGCACCAGTGACCAGCAAGCATGTGAAAAAGTGCCAGCCTTTTAAAAGTGGGACTGAGATGTTATTTTATAGTCATTGGATTACATAAAACATAAAGTCTTGAAAATACCTGGCTTTGGAAGACACTGGGCAGCCAGCACATTCATGCCCACTGGTGGGGTGGGGCTCGCAGGTCACCCTGGAGAGCAGTTTGTCCTGACCGGTAAATCCAAAAGTTTGTGTTGCCTAAAACCCAGCAATTCTCAGTATTGGGATATGCCCATGTTCAGCTCTGGGGTCTGCCAGTAATGTAAACAAGGGCACACAGTGCAGTATTCATTGTGCCTTGAACTAGCAAAAGTGTCAGAAACAACAGGTGTTCCTCAGCTAGGAATACATAAGCTGGAAATAATTTTACATCAGTTAAACGAGCGAGTGCTACCTGTTATCTACAAAGATAGAACTCAAAAGAACAATGTTGCACTAAGTACGAATTGCAGGATACAGTATGACAGACAATTTTTTAAAATGTACAACTGTCATTTATGGATACATATGTAGTGAACATATCAGGAGATGCAACAGAAGGATAAATGCTGAACTCAGGACAGTGACTACCCCTGAGCGGGGGAAGAAAGGAAGTGGGACAGGGGTGCTTTGTGGGGCGTTTCCTAAGATGGGTAGTGGGGTTGCAGGGTTACAGGGTCATGAACTTTTGCTTGTGTGCCTGAAGATTTTGGAAGTAGCCCCTGAATGAACCAGGCTATGACCTCTCCCTGCCTGCAGCCCCCGCCTTTGACCACCTTTACATCTTATTCCTGTGTGTTCCCTTGGCTGGAGGACCTCAGTCCCCTTCACTCCTGAGACTACCCCAAACCTCTCCTTGGCCGCTGCCCTCCCCTGCCTTGTGTCACAGGTCCCAGTGCAGTCTGCCTCGCTCACAAAGGGTCCCTCTCCTCACATGTATCTTTTTATCTGCCAGCCACAGATGTGCAGGTCTCAGTGTGTCTGTCACATATGGCTGTTTCTGCCCGTAAGACGTGTCGCAATCTTCCTGTATTTAGGGGATCATCAGACTGTACCTATTGTAATGATTGAGGATACTTGAAAATAAGATAAACGTTTAAGGGCTGGCCCGGTGGCGCACTGCTACAGTGTGCTGCTGTGCTCCCGCCGAGGGTTCAGATCCCACATACAGACCGGCCGCTCACTGGCTGAGCGAGGTGCGGACGCAACACCGAGGGTTGCGATCCCATTGCCGGTCCCGGTCCGGTATGGGCGTGACACTGAGGGTTGCAATCCGTTGCCGGTCACGAAAAAAGACAAAAAGGAAAAAAAAAAAAAAGATAAACGTTTAAACTAGCCACTATACATTTTGTATTTATAATAAAATTACAATTCTGAACACCAGTAATGTGGAAAGTGGGTGTGTGGGCTTTTCTAAGGTGGGCATACTCATTAGCATCAGTCCGATTAGAAATACATTAGTCCTACTTAGGACTGGACACAGACTTCATGAATATGACCCCAAAAGCACTGGCAGCCAAAGGAAAAATAAACAAATGGGATTATATCAAACTAAAGAGCTTCTGCACAGCAAAAGAAACACCAGAGTTAAAAGACAAGCAACAGAGTGGGAGAAAATATTTGAAAAATATACATCTCACAAAGGATTAATATCAAGAATATATAAGGAACTCAAACAACTTTACAAGAAAAAAACAAGCAACCCAATTTAAAAATGGGCCAAAGAGCTAAGCAGGCATTTCTCTAAGGAAGATATA
>NW_007727484.1:96231-139524 GCF_000696425.1 Galeopterus variegatus | reverse complement strand
TCATTGCAGCACTATTTACAATAGCCAAGAGTTGGAACCAGCCCAAATGTCCATCATCGGATGAGTGGATACGGAAACTGTGATATATCTACACAATGGAATACTACTCAGCTATAAAAATGAATGAAATACTGCCATTTGCAACAACATGGATGGACCTAGAGAGAATTATATTAAGTGAAAAAAGTCAGGCACAGAAAGAGAAATACCACATATTCTCACTTATTGGTGGGAGCTAAAAATAAATAAATAAATACACACAAAAAAACGGGGGCAGGGGGAGAAGACACAACAATTCCTTGAAGTTGATACCACAAGCAAACAGAAAGGACATTGTTGGGAGGGAGCGGGGAAAGGGAAAGGGAAAGGGAGGGAGGTTTCGGTGATGGGCCACAATAATCAGCCACATTGTACATTGACAAAATAAAATAAAATAAGATAAATATTTTCTCCACTTACCATATGTTACCCACGCACTTCCACAGACCCCATCACCACTGCCCTGCTGGGCTCCTTGCAAAAGGAGAGTCCGCCCGCCTCTCCCCTTTCAGCCGGGAGGGCAAGGAGAGGAGGGAGCAGTGTCATTTAAGGGACAGTGTCACTTTCCTCTTCATCAAGATTCTTTGTCAATTGCTGGGGAAATAATTGACCTCAAGCTACTTCAGTCACAACCAATAGAAAAATGGAACGATGATGTGTCCAGCTGTTAAGGGGAAGCAGGCTGGAAAACAAAGGTGGCAGGGAATGGGATGACATGAAAAATATGTTAAAAAAAAAAGTATATTAGATGATGTGTGTTAAAATCAAGGATCGCTGCTCTGAGAGTAGAAGTAAGGGGGAGAATGGCAGTAAAGAGGCACGGTCGGCGCACAGACAGGAACTGGGGAGAAAAGCCTCGCAAGCACAAGGTGGAAACGTGTCCCAATGGGCCCTGTGCGGGGCAGGCGCCCAGTCTGGCGCTCCCAGCCTCTCCTGGAGCTTCTGGGTCTGACCTCCATCCTGGATGTCTTTTGTTTTTTTAGGTGGTTTGATTAGCATGATCTGTTTATTGTCGTTGAGGAAACGAGCTGAAAGCTAGTGGGAAGGCATGTCCCACAGCCAGAGGAAGCACAAGCAGAGGCAGTGGGGTTGGCGACGTGGTCTGGGTGGGCTTACCCCTGTTTTCCTGCTCCTTTCGACCATTTATTACTTTAAGTTCTGTGGCATGAGGACAGCTGTCATGAGTCATTTGCACTGTTTTAATTGTGCTGCATGAGCATTAACTCACAGGGTCCAGGGAGCAGCAGGTGGCATGGAGCAACCCCAGTGGTCGTGTTAGAACCACTCCTAGTGGCACTTGGCGCTGCACGCTGGCCTTGACGAGGAGCCTGGGGGTGTTCCATCCACTCCACAGGGGTGAGGAGTCGGGGCAGTCTTTGTTACGGTGCACCCGTAGGTTCCTTACCACTTGAGCTCTGCCTCAATGGTCAGTTGCCCAGCAGACAAGAGCTTGCTGTGACTGTGCCTCCTGGGCTGTGCGGCCTCAGAAGATGACTTAGTCCTCTTGGCCTGGGTTTCCTTATCATTCAGGGAGGACAATAACAGCTACTTGCTCGTGCTGGGGACAAGGGCTCTCTGTGGTCCTGCACTCAGGACTGGGCACACCAGAGTCCTGAGTGTGAGTGCTCTGGCCCTCACTGGCGTTTGTGTTGCAGGATGCAGAGGGCTCAACGTGTTTGCACTTGGCTGCCAAGAAAGGCCATTATGATGTAGTTCAGTATCTGCTTTCGAATGGACAAATGGACGTCAACTGCCAGGTAAAGCCACACCTTCCACCCACTGGTGCACTTCCCTGACTGGCTGGACCCTGCACAGCTGTCCTATGCCCACCCCCATTCTCCACAGCTTCCTGTCACACCGCGGGTCAGCTTAGGTGCTGGCAATGTCCTGAAGTCCCTGGAGGCCTCGTCCTCTCTCTCTTCCCATCCTTCCCTGGCCTGCTCTGTGGGCTCGTGTCCAGGGTGGCCCCACACTGGATGTGGCAGGAGGCCTCTCCCTTGGTGTCCACGTGGGCCGCCCTGGTTGCCATCAGGTCTGTGTTCAGAACTCATCACCTGACTTAGGTGTCCGGGCCACTGCATACCCTGACAGCCCCTGCGCCCCTCTGTGGTACCCTGTCCTCCTTCCCTGTCTTGTTTGTCCCCATAGCACTGGCCGCCGTCTCTGAGTGTTTGCTTCCTGCCCACCTGCCTGTCATCTCTCCCCTACTCCCAACCCCTGGCAGTGCCACAGGGCAGGGTCTTAACTGTTTTGCTTATGCTGTGACCTGTGGTGCCTCTTCAGTGCCTGGCACATTGTAAGTCCCCGTAGATATCTATTGATTGCATGAATGGCTGAGAGACTAGAGGGCTGGTCTCGAGGCTGCCCAGGTGGCACAGAGTCCTCACAGGCTTGAGGTCCTGGGATGCGTCTGTCTCCACACACTATTCCCTCCCTCAGGAGGCTCTACCTTCATCATAGCCAGACACTGCCCCCCACCAGCGTTCAGGCTGGGTTCTGTGCCTTCTTGACCTTGGTGCCCCCGCAAGATGGACTGAAAGCAGTGGCCCCTGCAGTGTGCTCCTTGGGCTCATGGCTGCCTGCCCCGACAGTCCACGGGCTGGACCCCCTCTCTGTGTTGTTCGTGTGTGTCCCCAGTGCTTGGGGTGTTGCTGACAGTTAACCCGCAGGGGAGGTTTAGCTTAATCGTGGAGGCTGTATGCGTCCACCAGGGAAATGTGCGACCGTGGGATGTGTGGAACGTCCTTTCAGAGGTGCTGGGGAGGAAGCTGAGTCTTCTGCCTGCAGACCAGGAGTTGGCAGCATGACACTAAGTTTCTGGAAAGTTCCCTCCTTCTGGTTTAAATAAAACTACCCAGGACTGCTGAGTGGACTCAGTGGTGTGGTTGGGAGCTGGTTCATCAGATCATGACTGGCCCTAGGATTGAGTCAGCCTGTAGGCTTTGTGTTTCCTGCCCTTCAAGAAAAGGCAGGGTGTGGGTCTCTGGGCCTGGACGTCCGTCTGCATTCTTGGTTGCCGCTCTCACTGGGCTAGCACCAGCTCTCGTGTACAGAGTCCACACTGGGGCCAAAAGGTCAGAGTCTGTGGCTTTCTGAGCTTCCCACCAGGCACGACCACAGCACTCTCTGGGTCTGGTCTGGGCTTACCAAGTTTCAGTTCTCTTGCTTGTTATTCAGTTAGATGTTTGTTGAAATGTTCTACCTAGTGACGTGTGGGGCTTGGAGTGAGCTCCCCCAGTACAGAGATGGCCTGTGTGCCAGTGGGTTGGACCTGGCTCCAGGTCTGTCTTCGTCCTGTAGTGGCCGAGCTACCTGGGTTGGTGCTCTGAGGACCAGCCCCTGCCTCCTGGGGCTGCTGTGCAGGTCCTGAGTGAGATGCATGTGCAGAGGCACAGTCCTGGGAGACATGGGGCCTCCACAGCAGGAGCCCTTCTTACTATTCTCTCAGTTTCTCGTCTCTAGTAATTCTGATAGGTTTTTATTTCTCCCTTTTGGAATTAGGATGATGGAGGCTGGACGCCCATGATTTGGGCCACTGAGTACAAGCACGTGGACCTGGTGAAGCTGCTGCTGTCCAGGGGCTCTGACATCAACATCCGCGACAATGTGAGTCTCGTGTGCGCCACCATTCCCCCAGGAGGCAGCATCCTGGGGGTTTGGGGGCCAGGCCACTTAGGGGTGGCATCCTCCTTATATGGAGGTCCTTTTCTCAAAAGCAGAACCCTAGCACCTGGTGGCAGCTCTGACCTCTTCCTGTCAGTGGCTCACTGGCTCAAAGTGACCTCCCGTGGTCATGCTGTGCTGGCTGTGAATAGAGGACACGGAGTCCCTGCGGATGTGCAGGGTCCACGTCTTTAGAGGGTGCGTCACTACCCTGCTCTCCCTCCTTCCTTCCGACTCACGTGTCCATGACTGAGACCTGAGAAGTAATCCAGGAAGGTTATTAGGACTGGTGACCTTGTGCTGGTGCCGTGGTTACTGCTGGCTGGCTCTGCCCATAGTTCCACCTTGGAGGAAAAAGAAGGAATAGTGGGGACTGATCGTATCGTGGTTTTCTGTGCTGTGACCGGAGATACCAAACTGATGCTTAGTGTTGTAGGACCAGTTTGCTTGTCCAGAAGATAGGGTTTGGATTCTGGGTGGAAGACTCCCCCGTCCATCTGGGTGGCTTCCCTCCAGCCTGTGCGACAGGTGAGCAACAGCAGGTGACTGAGGGACTTAAAAGGGAGTTTATGGGAAGGTCTTCCTGGCAGGATTGTGGGAGGGCCGGGTGTGGATGTGGGTGGGACAGCGAGGGGCCTGTGCTGGCGTGAGTCCCGTGTTACCTCCCAGGACAGCTGCCAGCACCCAGCATGGGCTGCAGAGCTGCGTCTTCCCTACGTCACCAAGAGCCATAAACGGAAAGTCCAGCCACAGATCAGCCCATTAAATCGATAACTAGGAAAGGTGGTTTGGTACAAAAAAGGTGATTTCTGAAAGACCCTGTGATACACTGCGTGTGCCGAAGCCTGAATGTCTGAGGTGGGTGTGTTGTGCTCAGAGTGCCGAGACTGGTGGGCATGGTGGGCTCCTCGCCATTTGTTGTCCTGGATCAGCAGTGGGACCCCTCCCTGTGTCTGTGAGCAGAGACTGCCTACTCCCGAGAAACCCAGAACAGTGGCCGTGCTGGAGGCTGTAGCCCCAAGGGTGTGTCTGTTCGTCCCTTCAGAGCCCATTCTTGTAGCTCTGGCACAGTGGGGTGGTGCTAGGCGAGAGGACCATGGCACAGTAGTGAAGGAGCTGTGAGCTGGTGGACAGCAGTGGGGAGGACATGTGGAAGAGGACAGGAGGGAAGCAGAGACAGGGGAGTCTCTTGTGGCTGCAGCAGAGGTGAGATGGTCATGATTTCCTTGCCAGCATCACTGTCTCAAAGGCTGGCATGGCAGCGAGGGGCAGCACCCGCCCTGTGTCCTTGGACAGCACACAGCCTGTCCAGGGTTCAGTGGGAGTTAGCTTTAGAATGCTCGTGGCTGTTCCCACAAAACGGGATGACTGATTAAATTCCAAGTTTGATATTTATACAGTGAAACACTTTATTGCTGTTATTTTTTTGGTATCTGTCCAGTACACGGATGGAACCCTGGACCTTGGTGTTATCAGTACCATGTTCTAACCTGCTGAGCTAACTGGCCAGTCCTGAAACACTTTATTGTTTTAATAACTTTATTGATGTGTAATTGGTGGACCGCATGTATTTAAAGTGTACAGTTGGATGACTTTTAACCACCATGATCAAGATGGTGAACATAATCATCACCTAGTCCCAGAAGTTCCCTCCTCCTGCTCCATAGCCACACCCACGCCCGTCCCCAGTCGCCCACTGTCCAGCTTTCTCTCTGGATGAGTTTGCATGTTTAGTTTTGTATAAATGGAGCCTATGTGTGTGCTGCTTTTAGTCAGCACCAGTTTTCGGATTTGTCCGTGCTCTCCTATCAATAGTTCCTTCTTTTTATTGCCCTGAAGTGTTCCACCGTATGGATGTGTCACAGCCTGTCCTCCATCTGTTGGTGGACGTTTGGGTGGTTTTTTGTTTGTGGCTGTCACAGGAAGCTGCTGTGAATGTTTGCGCCTTTGTTTCTCTTGGGTGAACACTCAGGAATAGAAGGGCAGGGTCATGTGATGGATGTGTGTTTAAATGATTTTAAGAAACAGCCCAACTTTTCAAAGTGGTTACGTCATTTCTAGTATATAGAGTTCTGGTTCCTCCCACATCCTCCCCAGCACTTAGGATGGTCAGTCTTTTTTTGTTTGTTTGGTTTTGGTTTTTTGGTGGCTGGCCGGTACAGGGCTCAAACCCAGGACCTTGGTGTTATCGGCACCACACACTAACCCACTGAGCTAACTGGCCAGCCCCCAGTTCTTGAGTTTTAGCTCTTTTAGTAGTGTGTAGTGGAATGCAATTGTGATTTTGATTGTCACTTAATTTCATTTCTGTATGACTAATGCCGTATTGAGCATCTGTATTAGTCCATTTAGGTTGCTTATAACAAAATAACTCAAAATGGGTAATTTATGAAGAAAACAAAATGTATTGCTTACAGTTTCTGAGGCTGAGAAGTCCAAAGTCCATCTGGTGCTGGCAACAGTGACCCAGGGGTCTCACATTGCAAGATGGTGGAAGCAGAGAGAAAGAGAGAGACAGACTCTCCTGTTAAAGCCCTCAGAACCATGCCCCTGACCACCATTTTTAATCCATTCACCACTACAATGACCTATAATCCAATCATCTCTCTCTTCAAGGCTCCACCTTTCAATTACCGTAATTAGATTTCCCACCTCTTAACAATCACAGTGGGGGCTAAGTTTCTAATACATGAAACTTGGGGGACACAATTCAAGCTTCAGGGAGTTTGCGGGGGACATAATTCAATCCACTATAGCATCTTTTTGTATGCTTACTTGCCATCCATATACTTTGGTGAATGGTCTGTTTATTTATTTTTTATTTTTATTATTTATTTATTTATTTATTTTCCTTTTTGTCTTTTTTCGTGACCGGCAACGGATCGCAACCCTCAGTGTCGCACCTGTACTGGACCGGGACCGGCAACGGGATCGCAACCCTCGGTGTTGCGCCCGCACCTCGCCCAGCCAGTGAGCGGGAACCGGTCTGTATGTGGGATCCGAACCCTCGGCGGGAGCGCCACCGCACTCCCAAGCGGCGCACTGTAGCAGTGTGCCACCGGGCCGGCCCGGTGAATGGTCTGTTTAAACCTTTTATTTGTTTTTTTATTGGGTAGTTTATTTTCTTATTCTTGACTTTTGAGAGTTTACTTTATATTCTGGGCACAAGTCCTTTATTGGATACGTTCTTTATAAATCTTTGGAAGCACAGAGGTTTTTAAATTTTGATACATTTTTAATCAAGTTTTTTTTTGTCTTGTTTTTAAATGGATCCTTCTTTTGGTGTTTTATTTAAGAAATCATTGCATAACCTAAGATCCCTAAGATATTCTCCCACATTTTCTTATAGTAGTTTTACAGTTTTAGGTTTTTACCTTGGCCTATGATCTATAATGAACTAATTATTTTTTATGGTGTGAGGTATGAGTCGAAGTTCTTGTTTTTGTTTTTAGCATGTGGATGTGTTGTTCCAGCACTGAGAAAGTTGTTCTTTATCCATAGAAATGACTTTGCATCTTCTTCAAGAATCAGTGGTCCACGTGCGCATGAGTCAGTTCTGGGCTCTCTCTGTTGTTGCTGATCTATCTGCAGATGACCTCTGTGTCCATCTTTGTGCCAGCAGCACAGAGCTTTCCTGAGTGGAATGGCTGCATAGTCAGTCTTGGGACCACGGATGGCTGGAGAGCCTTGTGGCGCATCCTTCCATGTCCTCCCTCCCAAACTTACTGTTCTCACGAGGTTTGCTTATATGTACGTTTTCAACACCACAGTGACCAGGCTGTCACTTTGTTTAAGCAGTGATCTTGCAGAGAGATTGTAAAGAAGCCTCCCCCGTGTGCTTCTGCGTCCTGTCTCCACTCCTCCTCTTGCACTCGGGCACCTGGGTTTCTATCTGATGTCTGCTTCTGCTAGTCTTGCTGGCTTTCACACTTCTCGTCATGTTGGTCTGTGTGTGATGAATTCTCTCAGCTTTTTAATGCCTAGAAGGTCCTTATTTTGCCTTCACTGAAAGACAGTTTTTGCTGGGTGTAGAATTCCGGGTTGACAGTTTTTTTCTTTCAGAACTTTAAGCACCTCGTGTCCCTGAGTCTGCATGTGAGGTGTTTGCAGTGAGAAATCTGCTCCCATCCTTGTGTGTGTTCCTCTGCTTGTCATGTGTCTTTCTCCTTCTGGCTGTTTGTGAGATTTTTTTTCTTTATCACTGGATTTTAGCAATTTGATTATTAAAGTGCCTTGGTGTTACTTTTTGTGTGTGCTTAGGATTCCATTGAGCTTCTTGGATCTATAGATTTAGAGTGTTTGTCAAAATTTGGGAATCTTACAGTCATTATTTCTTCAAATATGCTTTCTGCCCACCCCCCACTTTCTAAGTATTCTAGCCATATGTGTTACACTGCTTGAAGTTGTTCCATGGCTTCTGATGCTCTTTTCAATTTTTAAAAATTATTTTTCTACACTGTATTTCAGTTTAGGTGGTTTCTATTGGTATGTCTTCCACTTCACTGGTCTTTTCTTCTGCAATGCCAGTTATGCTGTTAATCTTATCCAGTGTATTTCCATTTCAGACACTGGTTTTTCTGTTGGGTCTTTCTGGTGTTTTGTAGTGTGCCTCTACTTACCTTGTAAACGTTTGGAATACAGCTATACCGCTGTTGATGACTTTGTTTGCTATTCCAACATGTGTTTTTATTCGGTTCTGGATTTTGGTTGAGTGGTTTTTCTCCTCATTCTGGGTCACATTTCTTGCTTTTTAGCATATGTGGTAACCTGTAGCTGGATACCAGACATTGTGAATTTTATATTGTAGGGTGCTGGAAATTTTTGTCTCGTTGTGAATATTCTTGAGCTTTTTTCTGGGAAACAGTAAAGTTACCTGGTGTCAGTCTGATCATGTTGGGTTTTGCTCCTCAGGTTTGTTAGGTGGGTTTGGAGCAGTTCTCAGTCTAGGGGTGATCAGTGCCACCACTGAGGCAGGTCCCTCCTGTGTCTTCCAGCCCGCAGCCTGTGGACAGAGTGCTTCCTGCCTGGCTGGGATGGGCCCTGGCTTCAGGGTGCCTTCTTACAGGCACGTGGCCACCAGGTGAAAATGCACAGGTCTCCAGAGCCTCCTTGGAGTTCTGTTCTCTGTTCTGAGCATGTGAGGGCTCCGCCTGGTCCCCCCATGCCATGGCTGGAGTCCCTGGAGGTGGTAAGCGGAGCAGGTGCAGGTTCCCTGCTTGCTTTCTCTCTCAGGGATCACAGTGCTTCGTGGCCTCATGTCCAAGGTCTTGACAGTTGCTGTTTCACACATTTTGACTGTTTTGTTTTATTCTTCTGGTTCTTTCAGGTGGGGGGATAAATCCCGTCTGGTCCATGTTACCCCATCTTTGCTGGAAGCAGAATCCACCTCTGTCCTTTTAGGAGCTAGAATGCTCAAGTGGTGTGGGCCAGGCTGAACGTAACTTAGCAAGCGGACTTCAGAAAGGCCAGGCGATTAATGAGCCTATGGTAGAGGGTGTTAGGGGACTTGGAAGTTCTCGAAAATGTAACTCTTGTCATGAAAATAGCTATTCTGGTGAAGGAAAAAGAAACGAAGCTCCTGAGGAAACAGTGTTTTGTTCAGGGAGTTCTCAAGTGTATAGAAGATGGAAACCAGAAACAAAGATCAGAGGGATGGAAAAGCTGCTAAGAATAACAGCCAGAAGAAAAAGCCCCCAATAAGCTGAGGTTTTGCAGAACATACTAAGGTTCACAAAAAGGAGTTTGCTTTTACTTTCTTCTTTTAGAAACAGAAAGAGGAAGCAAAAGCCCATGCTCGGCTGGCAGCTATGTGTTGATGAGGATGGCAGAGGCATGGCCACTCCATTTCTGTTTTGCTTTTATCTTTCCTGGTGTTCATTGAGCCGAAAAGCTTTGAATGTACCTTACAATGTGAGGATTGGGATGGGATTTGTACAAGAGTACCAGAGTGTTACAGATGAGCCCCCTCCTCTTTCTGGGGGAGGGCACCCAGGACCTGCAGAATCAACCCCTGTGTGTGCTGAGGCTGTGCTCCCCGGGGGGGTGGGGCAGAGTTAAAGGTGCAGTGGACACGTGAGCCACCACAGGGCAGACCTGAGCAGACAGGGCTTGCAGGCGCTGGCACCTAGTGGGGCTGCCGTAGGCGCTGAGCTTCCTCAGCCCCGGTGACAGAATACACAGGGAGGCTTGACTGTGTACAGGAAGCCTGTGGAAATTACCCTTGATTACCGAGGGGAGGGAAGACCTTCAAGAGCAGCAAAATGTTTATATCCTTTAATTTGGTAATCCCACCTCTGAGGATTTAGCCTTGAGAAATACTTCAGAAAAAAGAAAAGTACTAAAATATTCAATAGCATTGTATTCCAGAGGAAAAACCAGAAATAAACAAAATGTTCAGTACAGGCAAAGTTTAGTAAATACGGTATGTGAGCTGAGTGACTGGTCAGCACAGTGATGCCTCTGGCCCTCATTGCATGCAGAAGGCTCTGGTCGTATCATGCCATTTGGCATGAGCCTCAGCAGACGGAGGCCATGGGTGAGGCCCAGAGGGTCAGGGACAGACAGAAATCAGGCGTGAGAGTGGGTATGCTTCTCATTTTGTTTACTGCTGTTGTGTTCCTAGTGTGATAGGTGTTAAATATCAGTTTATTGTTTTAATTTATATTTCTTGGCAATCTGACAAGGTCAAACATTTTCTGTATTTATGTTTACTTTCATCTTTTTCTTATCCAGTTGTATTTTATTTTCATATCCTTTGTATATTTATTTTTTCAGAATTGTAGTGTTCTAATAAACTTACTGTGTGATTGTAAAGCATGTATATTTCACATGTGGCACAAATATTTTTTCAGTTTTTCTTTATTTAAAACTTTAAGTAACATTTGAATTTAATCAAGCTTACTTATCTTTATCAAATCTCACACAAACATTATCCTGTCCTGTGACTGTAACTGTTTGGGAATGAATATAATTTTTAAAATAGAAGAAAAGTGCCCACCAATGTTATCCTAATAATGTTTTGTGTTGAGAGTGGTGTAATTCTGTTTTTTTTTTTTTTTTAATATTCTGTACTGTCATTATGTTACTTTTATAACGAGAAAAAGAGGAAAAAAGATGCCCTCCAGAATTCAGGTAGGTGCTTGGTTCTCTTCTCTGAGGGCCTGTGAAGCCTTTTTTGCTTGGCCTGTGCTGGGAACAGCTAATTGCCCTCCTAGCATTTCTCGTCGGGTGAGTGAGAGGAGTGGCCACCTTTGCCTGGTCCCAGTGTCATGTGCTTGGCCCAAACCATCCTCACCAGGTTTTGCCTGTGTCTGTCCAGGAGGAGAACATCTGCCTGCACTGGGCAGCATTCTCGGGCTGCGTGGACATAGCTGAGATACTGCTGGCTGCCAAGTGCGATCTCCACGCCGTGAATGTCCACGGAGACTCGCCCCTGCACATAGCTGCCAGGGAGAACCGCTACGACTGCGTCGTGTGAGTGGCCCTGGCACGACGTGGCCCCTGCTGCCCCTGGGTTGGGCTACCGCTGGCCCAGGTGCCGGGAGAGGCTGCTGCATGGCTGTGTGTTCACACTGGGCATCAAGTGGAGGCAGCCCCTCCCTCCTCGTGGCCCTGGCACGACGTGGCCCCTGCTGCCCCTGGGTTGGGCTACCGCTGGCCCAGGTGCCAGGAGAGGCTGCTGCATGGCTGTGTGTTCACACTGGGCATCAAGTGGAGGCAGCCCCTCCCTCCTCGGGTGGAAGAGCACCCTCGGTGTTCCGCTAGCAGAGGAGGCTCTTTCCCATCCCACGTTTGAGATCAGCTGTGGCTTGTTTCTGGTTCAGGGAGGATCATCATGAGAAATCCTCAAATTCTTAGGTCGAACCTTGAGCTGAATCTCAGACCTAAACCTACTGTCAGGAGGCTGTGAAGCATGGGTGAGAGGCACGTGAGGACAGTCTGCTATGAATGGGGGCCTGCCAGCTCTGAGGCCACAAGAGTCTGAGTGATCCCTGGAGCAGTGCCCACAGACAGGGCTGGAGGTGCTAGCCATTCAGGGCCCTTTTAAACTTGAGGCCTCTTTCCCATAAGTCATTTGGGTCTTGGGATGGGGGATGAGGAGCTGTGGCTCTGAGGCCACAAGAGTCTGAGTGATCCCTGGAGCAGTGCCCACAGACAGGGCTGGAGGTGCTGGCCATTCAGGGCCCTTTTAAACTTGAGGCCTCTTTCCCATAAGTCATTTGGGTCTTGGGATGGGGGATGAGGAGCTGTGGCCGCTCCACACAGGACTAGGCAGAACCCCCTGCTAATCCTGCAGGTGACTCCCACCTCACCTGGAAAGCAGGCTGTGAAGTTGGTTCCCATGGCCCCCACAAGCGAGGTGCCTGCCTGCTCAGACTTGGACCTGGCCACAGTTCAGCCAAGCGAGGCCACAGCTCCGCATGCAGTGGCCCCTGGCCGGGCTCAGGCCGGTCAAGCACTAGGGTTGCTCCCTGTGCACGTCCAGGCATGGTTTTTCTCTGTGAGGTGCCTGCCTGCTCAGACTTGGACCTGGCCACAGTTCAGCCAAGCGAGGCCACAGCTCCACATGCAGCGGCCCCTGGCCGGGCTCAGGCCGGTCAAGCGCTAGGGTTGCTCCCTGTGCATGTCCAGGCATGGTTTTTCTCTGCCATCGCTCCCATTTTGTCCTTGAGGGTGAATTTGAATGAAAAGTCCAAGAAAAAGTTTCTTTGTGCTAGTTCCTTATACACTTCTTGCTAAAAAAAACTGTGATGACTTTGACAGTAGCACGGCGAGGACTGTTTTGGGGTGAGTTAAAGCCAATCTTTTTAGAATCATTGGTCAGCAAACTTGTTAAAGTTACTTCAAAACAAATAGTGTGTTCTCTTTATTTTTAGTGATCATCGTCATTTTGTAAATCTTTTCTTTGTGTCTTCTAAGTTAAAATATCAATATTTTGTTGGCTTACATTTTTCCTTTTAGCCTCTTTCTTTCTCGGGATTCAGATGTCACCCTAAAAAACAAGGAGGGAGAGACGCCCCTGCAGTGCGCGAGCCTCAACTCTCAGGTGTGGAGCGCTTTGCAGATGAGCAAGGCACTCCGAGACTCGGCCTCTGACAAGCCTGTCCCTGTCGAGAAGACAGTGAGCAGGTGAGAAGCTTCCAGAATCAAGATGGTTCTGTAGCACATCACTGATGAATTGGGGTGTCAGGAGCTTGGGATGGCAGCTTCTCTTGGAGCTGAACTGTCCTGAGGCCCGAGTTAAGACTGTCTGGTCCAGGTGCTTGTCAGCTGCCTGTTGTCCTCTGTGTCACCCACTGGGCAGAGCTTGTCACTGCAGAAGGTGACGCCCCCTGTTCCATGGCAGAGACATCGCCCGAGGCTATGAGCGAGTCCCCATCCCCTGTGTCAACGCTGTGGACAGTGAGCCGTGCCCCAGCAACTACAAGTATGTCTCTCAGAACTGTGTGACTTCCCCCATGAACATCGACAGGAACATCACTCACTTGCAGGTTAGTGATGGTGGAAGAGGCTGGCTTGAGCCAGAACTTAGCAGGCGGAGTAGGCCCCAGAGCTGGGGCTCGGGTCTTCTCACCACTCCCAGAGCAGGAGGGCTTGCGGGGGCTTCCCAGGAAGTCCCTGTTCTCTCGGCACTTGCCTCTCATGAAAGAGCTGAGAGGTAGATAAAGATCCTGCCAGGAAAAGGACCCGAGTGGGGCATAGCCCTGGGCCCTCCCAGTGCTCTTCTGAGGACCTCTCGCCAGCCCCAGAGCCATGTAAGCATCCCCCGGCTGGTGCTGGCCCAGGCCCCGGTGCTGGCTCCTCCTCGGGGCACAAGTGAGAGGAGCTTGGTGCAGGGTCTGCACAGTGACCCAGACCCAGCTGTGCTGGCACCTGTCAGGCCACACGCAGCCACCAGCTGCCATTGCAGACCTTCCCGCCTCCTGTCTCGCTCTTTAGGGTCCTTGTCCAGAGCCCTTCCCATGAGCACTCAGTGTCTTTCATAGTAACCCAAACATTCTCTCTGGCCTGTATACCCTTTTCCCTAAGAAGCTGCACACTTGGTGTCTATGAGAAAGCACATATCAGATGTAGGGGTAATTTGGGGAGTTGTCAGACACTGGGTGGTGATGTAATGGGGTGCGAGCAGCAGCAGGAGGTGCTTTCCTGACGGTGCTGCGGTGTCTCTGCCCTCAGTACTGCGTGTGCATAGACGACTGCTCTTCCAGCAACTGCATGTGCGGCCAGCTCAGTATGCGCTGCTGGTACGATAAGGTGAGGATCCTCTGTGCTCGTGTGCTTGTGTGGTGAGTCCTGCTGATGGGCATTTATGGAAACAACAGCTTTGGAAAGGAAGGGTGGGAGGTGAGCAGGTGTGGAGACCAGGATGCAGGTGGAGGCAGGCCAGCAGTGACAGGCTGCCCCGGGGTGGGCATGGGGCCAAGGAGAGGGCTCCCGCAGTCCCTGGGCTGGAGCCAGTGACCTTTGTGTCTGCTTGGAGGGTGGCAGGGAGGTAGGGCGCTTGGCCACAGGTGGTCCTGAGTGGCAGGCCTGGCTTGGCCATGGCAGGAAACGTGCTTTTGTTGTTTATGTCTGGCGAGCTCTGCTCTGTGCTCAAGAGTGAGTGGCCCGAGAGATGCCTGGTGGGAAGATGGAGGTCGGGGCTGGGCTGGATGGAGTGCGCATCAGCAGACATGGTGGCCGAGGGGCTGCAGGCTGGAAGTGACTGGTGGGGAAGCAGCTGAGGAGGAGACCAGGGAGAAGCGCTCCCAGGTGCAGCTCAGGGGAAGAGCGTCCAGGAGGATGACACCACAGACGTCCTTGGTTTCAGGATTGCTGCTGCTGCTGGTGGGAGCAGAAGCCAGAGTGTCCTGGGGTGAAGAGCAAACACGGGCTGAGGGTGGAGGCAGCAGGCGGGTTCTTTCCAGAAGTGGACTTTAGAGGAGGAGGGGCGTTATGGAGGGTGGAGCACTTGTCACCTGAATGAGAGACTCCTGCTGCCTGCTGTTGGAGGCAAGGCCGAGGCAGTGGGGGATGAGGGGCACATGTCCAGTGCCAGAGAGGGGTGGGGCAGGCAGGCTTCTGAAAGTCATTGGGACCCATGTGCAGCGAAGCATGGTTGTGCTGAGAGGTGGGAGGAGTGAACATTCCGAGGAGAGTACTAACTGTTCAGAAAGGCCCTGAGGCCATTCGGGCCATCATGTACCTCGCAGACTCAGCTCACGCAGCTCTGTGTGCCCTCTGCACCTGCCTGGCGTCAGGGTGTGGGACAGTAGCAAGTGGCTCGGCACCTCCACAGTTGAGGCTTTGCGAGGCTGAGAGCACAGGAGTGTCCAGCAGGCACCCACCACTAGAAGGAAGCAGCAGGACCCTTGCTGTGGCCTGAGCAAGGCTGAGGGAGGACGAGGCAGGAGGATTAGAAAGGCCACAGCTCCTGGTTGACAGGGACCCACTGCAGTCAGGGACTGGGGTGCTCTCTGCAAGGTCTCCAGAATCCGTGTGGGCATCTGGCTTGAGGCTCCTGTTGAGAATGGAGTTTGGCCCTGTTGTTTCTCCCAGGTGGTAAAGTTTGATCAGAAACCCTCATTTTTATGTCAATGTGAGGCCGCACTGGCACATTGTAAAAACACAGAGAGTAACACCAGGTGGATCCTAATGGCATGTCTGTCCGCAGGACGGCCGACTTCTGCCTGAATTCAACATGGCAGAGCCTCCCTTGATCTTTGAGTGTAACCATGCTTGCTCCTGCTGGAGGAACTGCCGGAACCGCGTTGTGCAGAATGGGCTCAGGTGAGAGGTGCTTCCCGCCCGCTGGAGCCTGCACCCTGCTCCTGTATGTGCATGCGCAGCACTGTTCGAATCGGGGTCACCCCCGACAAGCAGGACCTGATGTGTTTGCCATGTGTACACGTGTGTCTGCATGTGTGCGTGTGTTTTCAGGAGAGCCGATGACTTACTTCTGAGTCTTTATCCTCTAGAAATATCACATGTGCCATAAATAACAACAGTCATGCTTCCACCAGCTCTTAGGCTGGAGGGAGGGAATAGACTGTTAGGTTGTCTGAGCCAAGAGCAGAGGGGTGGCCTTGGCACAAGAACTGCTTTTGTTACCAGCTTCATGCGTACCCTCTTCAACAGATCAGGGTTACCATGATTCTCTTTTGGTATTCAGTCATTTTCTAAATACAGTCGTGCACCACCTGAGGACATTTCAGTCAACGATGGACTGCATGTATGGTGTGGTCCCTTCAGATTGAATCACTGTATTTGTACTGTACCATTCCTGTGTTCAGATACAGATACTTACCACCGTGGTACAACCGCCTGTGGCACGTGGTACAGTAATGCGCTGTACAGTTTTGCAGCCTAGGTGTGTAGTAGGCTATACCATCTAGGCATGTGTAAGTAACATGTTTGCACAGCGACAAAACCACCTGACGACACGTTTCTCAGAACTTACCCCATCATTGAGCAATGCATGGCTACATTCTGTGTTCCTTGGGTTTTTCTAGCAGGGGCAGTATGATGCTGTTACTCTTTGAAACCATGGGATTCCTTGTTCCTAAGTCACTCGAGGCACTTGGTCAAGTGAGGATTGGCCAGTGCCCTTTCACTGGCTAGGGTTGGATTCCTTCCTCCAGCAGCCATCAGCTGCCCAGGACCAAACTCCCCCTGCCCTTCCCTCAGGTCCTGGTCTTGACCGTTCCCTCCACAGGTGTGTCTGAGATGAGAAAATTTAGGTGCACCCCACATGTGTTGTCTTCTTACTTACTCCCTCTGAGTCATAAGGGAAAAATTGTGTGTACTGCTGTACGCTGGTTTTTGTAGCTCTGAGACTTTTTTAGCATTAGTAACCTTGGTTCATGCGGGAGCAGAGGATAGCCCGCACTCTGTCTTCGTGTGTGGCGGAACGGCCAGGGGCGGAGGACAAACATGCCGCCTCCCTTAGCGCCCACAGGACATGGTAGATGACATGTGCCAGGAGACAAGTGCACGTGGCTCAAGGCGTCCTCACACAGTGTGGTCTGCTTGGTCGCCTGGCCCAGCTCTGGGGGCACCACTGCCTGAGCTGGCTGGCTCGCAGCAGTCTGGCTTCCAGCCAGAGGGCTGGTTTAGGATGAGCTCCTCTGGTCCTCACAGCATCCTAGTGCACTAGGCCCAATCTTGTCCCCGTGTCACAGATGAAGATACTGAGGCACAGCAAGCGCGAGTGGCTTGCCAAGGTCATGGCCTCCTGAGAGTGTGAGGTGCTGAATCTGAAAGATGGTAGTGGAGCTGCTGCTGGGTCACCTGTAAGGTTCTAGTGTTTCCAGATAGGAAACCAGTCTTCTTCTCCATTTATTTGTGTGGCTCACTGCAGTGATGCACTGCAGGTGGGTTTGCTGACTGTGTGTGATGGCCGAGTGGCACATGTCCACCTGCACGCTACCTGTTTTCCAGGGCAAGGCTACAGCTCTACCGGACGCAGGACATGGGCTGGGGCGTGCGGTCCCTGCAGGACATCCCTCTGGGCACCTTTGTCTGCGAGTGAGTCCCTGGTCACCCAGGTCTGCCGGTCGCATGCATAATTTCTGGGACTGAGGCCAGAATGTGTCTGTGCTCCAAGAAGCCCCTCCGGGAATGGCCACACCCCTGGCTCGCAGCAGTGTGGGGTGGGAGGCTGCAGAGGCCCTGGCCGTACCGGATTGCAGCCCATTGAGCTGCCCACTGGTTGGGTCCCCCTGAAACCAGGCTCATGCTGTCTCCAGCACCCTGCCACCACTCTCTGGCTTTGTCTTCAGTTTCCCTCCCCAGCTCACAAGTGCACTTGAGATGATGCCAGCCGACGTTACCAGTTACTTCCAGGGGAGAGTTGTTCTGGCTGCTCAGGTCTGCCAGTCAGCAGATGCAGGTGTTTCTGTGTTGTCCTTATCTTCCGAAACCTAAAGTTAAATGCCGGTTCGATCACAGGCAGAAGCGAACAAAGATGTTTGGCTGGATATTCTTTTGGGTTTTGTTACAGTTCCTATGGTGCTTCATTCTTTTATTTGAGGTACTTGTCTCTGACTGTGTCCAGTGTCTCCCAGTTCACATCTGGACGCTTCACCTCGCTCTGCAGGTATGTCGGGGAGCTGATCTCCGATTCAGAAGCCGACGTTCGGGAAGAAGATTCTTACCTCTTTGATCTTGACAATAAGGTAATGCATTCTGAGGGGTTAGGGGCATAAAGAGCTAACTGCGACCTGTGAGGCTTGAACACATTTGCTGTCTTGGGGTCTGCAGAATGTCCCGGTGCAGGCCAGTCTCGGAGACGCACTCAGATGTGAGCTCTCACTGCTGACAAGCGTGGGCCCCCTGCGTCCCTGCTGAGCCTGTACCTGGTGCTGGCCTCGATTCTGTGCTCAGGGTGCAGATGAGCATCTTTAGTTGGGACGCCTGGCTTGGGAGGTCCCCGAGCTTGTGCAGCAAACTGCCTCCCTCATGTAGAGTGTGGGGCCTTGGGCACCCCACTCCAGTCCTCTGAACCCTGACTGATCATCCCAGGTTAGAGCCTGGCAGCCCCTGAGGCTGCTGAGAGGCTCAGGGGCTGTGTGTGTTGCAGTGACTGGTGATCTCATGGGGTAGGGAATTGCACATTAGCACAGAAGGGGTGGCCCCGAGGTGCCGTCCCTCAGCTCCTCATGTCGTGGCACCCGAGCCTGACCTCCTGGACACCAGAATCGAGCACGGGCCTGGGCTTGGCTCGCGTGCATGTGTGTGTGTGTGTGTGTGTGTGTGGGCATGCGCAGGGTGTGTGTTGTGCTGGGATGTGTCCTTCTGTGGGATGATTGGCCTGTGCTGGTTGGTAGCACACGTTCTGATAAAGGCGCTTAATTACGTCACTGTGTGCTCTGTGGCTTTTCTACTTCCCATTGGTGTCTCTTAATGAACAGTCAGTCTTTTTCTGTAGACTTGGTGGGTTTCTGTAATGTCCTTACTAATTTTTTTAAAAAACCCGTGGATCCATATTTAGATCTGTAGGTGTAAGACGGAGTCAGCTTTATCTTTTCCTGAACCGATGTCTGCCTGACTCAGTGCCATTTGTTGAAAAGGTGGTCCTTTCTGCATGGCTCAGAAGGGAGACTTCTGTCATAACCCCAGTGTCCACGTGTGCTGGGATCCCTCCTCTCCATTGTCTGCTGAGTGCCCTGGGCTGGGCTCTGCCCTCTCTGTGGTTTCAGGTTACGTCTCGTCACCTTAAGAGTTCCTTAGCAGAGTCGTGCTCTTCTTGGTCTCTATGTATGTTTTGAAACCAGCCTGACGCATTCTACAAAAACTCCTGCAGGAATTTGAAACCAGCCTGACGCATTCTACAAAAACTCCTGCAGGAATTTGATTGGCATTCGGGTGAAGGAAAACTCTTTACCACATCATTTGCTAGTTTGTGAACATGGTGTACCCCTAAATTTGTTGTCTTCTTTACTTAACCCCGATGATGCTTTATGGTTTTCTGTGGTGTGATTTTGTGTGTCTTTGGCTGGATTATTTTTATTAATCAAATAGGTTTTTGATATTTATTCTTTTGGGTCAACTTTATTGTAATTAATTGACATACAGTAAAACACTCCTTTTAAATGTATGGTTTTAGTTTTGACAGGCATATATCCAGTATAGTAAACACCAGAGTCAGGGTGCAGAACGTTCCCGTCACCCCAGAAGTCCCCTGTGCTCCTTTAGTTACTCCCTCTCCCCCACCCATCCTTGTAGGTGAATTTCACCTGCGTTAGAATTTCCTGTAAAGGGAATCCTGTGTCTGGCTCTGTGTGTTCTTGCGGCCCGCCCGGTGCTGCGTGTGTCAGTTCATCCCTTTCTGTTGCCAGCAGGGCCCTGCCAGTGGCTGTGCCAGTGGCTGTGCCAGTGGCTGTGCCAGTTTGTGCACTTGCCTGCAGATGGGCCTCCGGCTGCTTCCAGTTTTGCTCTTGCAAGTAGCTCTCTCCGGCTCTCCTAGACTTGTTTTTATGGGCATGTGTTTTGATTTCTCTTGGGTAATCCACCTGGGAGTGGAACCACAGGGTTGTAAGGTGAGGGTATGTTTAACTTTAAAAGAAACTGCCGGTTTTCCAAAGTGGTTATACCACATACATTTCCACCAGCAATGAACGAGGACTCCAAACACTGTAAATCGTCACCTGCCATTTCTTGACGATTGGCGATGTCGAGCATCTTTTCTTGTGCTCTCATAGGCCATCCTTACATGTTCTTTTGTGAAGTAATTTTTGACATTTATTGATTGCTTTTTAGATGGGCTGTTGTCGTCCTGAGTTGTAAGACCTCTTCACATTTTCTGATGGCGTCCTGCGCCATAAGCACACATGTGTGTGCTGCAAGCTGCCTCTGCCTGATGCATCTGTGTCTCAAGGAAGCCTTGTGTACCCCCAGTTGTAAAGATTTTCTCCTATGTCTTTCTCTAGATGTTCCATATAAAATAAAAGCTAAAAAGCTTTTATGTTTAGGTTCATCATCAGTTTTGATCTAGCCTTTGTGTGTGGTTTGAGGTAAGGGTTGAGGTTCATGTTTTTCTGTGTGAGTGTGTGTTCCTTCCAGCACCGCTGGTTGGAGCAGTCTCTACCTGCACCCACTGATGGGATCTGTCTGGACTGTATTTGGTTCCTTCGATGTATTTGCTTGTCCTCAAACTGATGCCACCCTCTCTTGATGACTGTAGACATAAGATAATCTTGAAACCAGCTAGTGTTAAGTCCTCAAACTCTGTTCTTTTTCACAATTGTTTTAGCTCTTCTGTGTCCACTGTATTTCCACATAAATGGAAGAATCAGTGTGTGAGTACAGGCAGAGGCTGATGGAATTTCTGTTGGGATTGCATTAAATCTGTTGCTCCAGTCTGGGGCATTGAGTCTTCTGACCTGGTGTCTGTTGTGGTCTAGCTCTCCATTGAGGTAGGTCCTCAGTGTCTCTCAGCAGAGCTGCGTAGCTTTCAGTGTATAAATCCTACACATATTTTGTTAAATTAATTCCTAAGTATTTCACTTGTTTTATGCTCTTGTAAATTATACTGCTTTTTAACTTTATTTTGCAATTGTTGGTTGTTACTATAGGGAAATAGTTGATTTTTTTATATGTTGACCTTGCTCAATTCATTTATTGTTTCTGGTAACTTTTTGGAATATTCTTTAGGATTTCCTACACACATGATCGTGTCATATGTTGTCATTTCTAGTCAGTGTCACTTCTGTCTGCTGTCCTCACACTGTGCCCTGCCTGGGACCTCCTTGCCTTGTTCTCTGTCATCGAGGAGGAGTTTTCAGTCTTCATCATTAAATGATGTTGGCTTTAGGCTTTTTCTAAATGCTCGTGGGGTTGTCAGAATTCAGTTCCTTCGCTGTAAGACAAGGTCCCTGCTTCCTCACTGGCTGCCAGCCAGGGGTGCTCAGAGTGCCTCGAGGCAGCAGAGAATGCCGTAGCTATGCTGGGCGCCTCCTCGTGTTCTATCGTGTTCTGTCACCTCTTGAGGGGTGATATGAGGAGACTCGGGCTGTCTCAGAAGTCTGCGTTCTGTAAGTGCCGCCACGCTGTGATGAGCAGCTGCCTGTCTTCCCCACTCCTAGCTCACGGACATCCGGATCTGCACCCTGCCGTCTGCCTTTTCCAGAGCATCATATACATGGAGTCACACAGCATGTGGCCTTGTGTCTGGCTTCTCTCTCTCAGCATTGAGATTCATCCACGTAGTTTTGTGTTCCAGCACTTCAGTGACCGCTGAGTAGCGGTCCACTGCATGGAAGCCCCACGCTCTGCTTGTTGGCTTCCCAGTTGACAGCACTGGGCTGTTTGAGCTGCTGTGGTTGGGAATAGGGCTGCTCGAGTCTTCCTGTACAGTTTCTGGCGGAGTGTGCCTTCATCTCATTGCTGGGTCATGCTGCCACGTGGTACCACAGCAGCGCTTCCAGCCTGATGCTCCCAGCCTGTGTCCTATGGGTTTTGCTGGTGCTCTGTTGTTTTTGGCAGGAAGGCAAGATCAGTCCCAACTGTCCCATCATGGTCAGAAGCAGGAACCCCTGGTGTCTGAGATACTGTCATACTCTTGTAAATAGATTTTTTTTTTTTTCTAATTTCATTGCTTGATGTATAGCAATTCAAGTTTTTTATTAAATTACCTTTTTAACCTACGATCTGCTAAACTCACTTGTTAAATGTGATAATTTATTTTTGGGTCCTTTTTTTTCTGTGTACTTAATCGCGTCGTCAGCAAACGGTTGCCCTCTCATCCTAATCTCCTCCCAAAGGCCTCATCTCCTAACTCCATCACCTTGGGGGGTGAGGATTTCAACACATGAATTTTGGGGGACACAAACATTCAGACCATAGTAGTGACCTTTGCCTCTGGGTGACCCATGCCCGAGTGCAGCCCACAATGAGGAGGACTCCCCACACCCTAATCCTTGGGCCCCAGCCCCGCAGTGGTGTTGAAAGCACCAGTCTGTCCCTTGGCCACCCCTTGTGGAAGCAGCGCCAGGAGCCAGGGCCCCTTCACGCTCCATCCTCTTCTGGATCTGAGCCGTGATCTTCACTTCCAGGTGTGTTGCAATCCTTCAAGCAAACCGTGTCTTGTCCAGTCAGGCTCGTTCGTCCTCTGCAGACCTGGTTGGTGGGTCTGTGCTCCCTGGGGCCCAGCCCTGCCGTGCACTCGGGCAGGCGGGTGTGGATGCGGCCCACAGCACCTCTAGCCTCCCTGACATCTTTGCCAGAGATGGGCAGGGGAGCAGCGAAGTGTTGCTGGATGTTTCAGAACCGCCTCTGAATGGCTGTCCCGGTTCATGTGGGCCAGTGCTGCTCCTGGTAGACATGCCCAGGACCCTGGCTGACCAGGCGTGTCTGTAGCCAGGCCCCTCTTAGCCCTCCTGGACAGCACTTCTCAACTTATCTGTGTGGAAGGGTCATTTTTTATATTCTCAATCCCAGCGGATCAGTACTTATATAAAATAAAGACTGCGGATCCCAAGCCCATTTTTTCAGTCATTGGAAACCGGTACCAGCTATGGTCGGGTTGCTGTGGAAGTTTGCTTGCTACAGTGTGGTGGCCCGGCCCTCCTCTCCGCGCCTCTGCACCGGGCCCCTGGCATGGACTTTCCATGCCCTTCTCTGGAGCCAGACCCCACCATCACCTCCTTGAGGACATCACATCAGCACCCTCCCTGCCCTGCATTACCAGCCTTGCCCGCAGTGCCCACTGCAGTGGCAAGGGCAGTCCTTTGCCTTCAAGTCTGTCTTCAACCTGACCCAGTCAGGCATTGCCACGAGCTGCCATGAGGGTTCCAAAATTCAGGTGGGCTTGAGGTCCCCAGCTCCCCTGAGGCGCAGCAGCACCCAGGCCGGCTCCTCCAGGCATCTTCACTTTAACTGCGGACAGATGCACTAGTACAGGTGTGGTTCTTGCCCATTCTGAGGTTGTAAAAAGCCACAAATACACCAAAGTCTCCAGGTGTCTGCTCCAGCTCAGATGTCTCAGTCTCATAGTGACCGCCTCCAGCGTGCCCTGACCCGTACCCTCTCCACCTTGGTGACATGGCTTCACTCCTTGAGCTGTCCCCCACCCACCATTTGAGGTGCCTGTAGTGTTGTCTGGAACTGTCCCTGTCTCGCCACGCTTCCCTTCTCCCACTTTTTCAGAACCTGCCAGACGCACTTGCCCCCCCACCTCCTTAAGGCCTTTGTTCAGCTCTCCCCCTGTTCAAAAGGGGTCCTGAGGTTCCTCTGCCCCCTGCATGTTTGCCTCAGATATGGGTGATGCTCTCTTCATCAGAGAAACTTTGAAAGAGCAGCACTTGCATCTGAAAGGACACCTTTCAAAGGCCTCGGCAGCATCTATGTGTGAGAGGGCTCCAGTGTCTGCAGCCTCTGAGCAGTAGGAGTGGGGTGGACAAGGCCCCATGCCTGTGCCAGGGAGATGCTGCATCTACTTCCCTCTTCCCACCATCTGGTGGGCACAGTCCTCTGTGTGGCGTTATGGGAGGGACATGAATCAGCTGTCTCGAGGGTGAGGCCCACATGGCCCAGCGACGCTCAGGTCTAGGAGAGCTTCTTGCTCCAAGGACAGGGTGGGTGGCCCCTGAGAGTGGCCCCTTGTCTCCCAGGGCCTCTGAGCTGGGTCCTGGGGTGACCAGTGCCCCGAGGGCCACTGTACTTCACCCTTCAGTTGGCAGCACAGGAGGCTCATCCAGGGTGAGGTGGGGGCAGGTGCAGGACCAGGGACGAGGGCACAGGAGGACCCTGTGCCCTGTTCCCAAGGGTTGCGTGGAATCCCTGGGCTTCCTGCTGTGGGCAGCCTCCAGGGTCCTGGGCAGGGTGACCATGCATGTCTTTTGCAGAGGCCGGATTCTGACTCCGCTCCATTTCCCGCCAGGGTAGTCAGGAGGTCGAGAAGGGCAGGAGGCCCTTGTGGTTACGCTGAGGCTCTTAGGTCAGACGGAGGATGCAGCTTGTCCTGGGACTCTTGTTTGGGAAGTCAGATGTGCTGCTTGGACAGTGCGGGGGGCAGGGCGGGGCTCAGATCCCAAACGTAGGCCTGAGTGGCATGTGGTGCGGAGCTGAGAGGTTTCTCAGGGTGGGAGAGGGATTATTTTAAAAGTACTGCACTAAGTAATCTTTAAGGCCTGTAGTTCAGGACAGAAATGCTAGAAAATGGGACGAGTACAACAGTCCCTGCTGCGGGGCCTCAGGTCTACAGCAAGCCCTCCATGGTTCCAAGTGGTGCCGCCGTCATGTGCGGCCAGGCCCCCCTGCAGCAAGCTCCGCGCCGTCCCCTCCCATCTGCTATGTGGTAGGTGGTGGATCCCATCAGGGAGCCTCTGAAGAGTGCAGATGGGCCTGCCCTGCGCTGACGGGGCATCCTTTGCCTCTGGAGAGCTGAAGCGAATTCCTGTAACGAGGTCAGCTCCGGGCACCAGGCCCAGGCGTGTGCACAGAGCCAAGCCACGGTGTTGTCTCTTCTCTGTAGCAGGGGCGGGGCATCTAGCAGCGGTCGTGGCCACACAAGAGGGCCAGGCTCCTGGGCAGCATCTGCCCTCCTCCCCGTCGCCACGTCCTCAAGCCTGCTCCTCCATCTTCCTCCTCCTTCCTTAGTTTGTCTCGGAGGGCTTCTCCTGTTTTCTCCTGCCTGACCTGCCAGCCACCCACACCTTCTCTCCTGTGGCAGCCTCCCTCTTTACACAGGTGTTTCCATCCCACTCTTCTCTGCTGTCCCTTTCCTGACTTGGAAGACATTCAGGTCTCTCATTTGGTTAAAGAAAAAGAGACCAAAAAAGTGTTTTACTTCTCTGCTACTTTAGCGACTCTCTTTTCTTGCCTTGTGGGCAATTATTTTTTTATGGCATATGGTGAAAATGTTCAGAGGTACTGAAAAGTAGAGTCCATACAGTGGAGGACCTTACAGCACCGCCTGGATGTGTGGTCACTGACAGTGTACCCTGCTTTGATTTGCTTCATCCATTTTTTTGCTGATGTGACGTAATTACAAACATGACATTTCACCCTTAATTACGTTCGTGTCTGCCTGCAAGTGGCGATGTTTTCACGAACAACCACAGTGTCATTATCATACCTGACAGGGTTGGCGTCATCTGACATCCAGTTCTTTTGCAAATTTGCCTACTTTTCACAAAATGCTTTTCCGCTGGTTTGCCCACCCAGGAGTCGAGTGGGGGCTGCCTGGCACCTCGTGGCGCTCCTGCCCCTCACACGGTCGTCCACTGAGGAGGCCAGCGCTGTCCTGCAGAAACCCCGCTGTGCAGGTGCGTCTGTCCCTCGTGCTATCCCTCATCATTCTCTGTCCCTGAGTTTCCCGCTGGCTGGACAAAGGGCTGGGGCTTAGTGACACCACACGCCTCTGCTCGCATCCCATTGGAGTGTCATGGTGTCCACCTCAGCACCTCGATGACCTCAGTCCTGCCCGTTGCTGGCATCTGTCATGCCTTCCCCTTTTCTCAACAGAAATTCTTCTGTTTTAAAAGGACAAAGAAACCTTTCCCCCTGAAACCTGACCTTTCGGCTGCCCCTGTGGAAAGGTGGGATCAATGCTTCATTTCTGCCCTTCAGTTACCGATTTTCAGAGTAAGGAGGTGGCATAAAACTACTGGTGGTGAAGGAATTCTGCTCTCCTTTGCTCTGGGTGTTACTGTGGGCTCGTGAGTTGTTTATACTTGGTGTGTTGGGGTCAGCTGTAGCCGTTCTTCTTTGATGCTCGCGCTGTTTCCTCTCTGGCCAGCGGGAGCCCGTTTGGCCAGCCTCTGCCTTCTCCAGTGACACGAGACAGCCCAGGCTCCCCTCACCTGTTCCCTGCCCAGACATGGGTCCACCATGTCTCCAGAAGCCCTGTCCTCTTAGGGGAGGTGATGTTCAGATGCCAGGGTCTCACAGCTGCCGGGTGCCGTGGGCTCCAGACCCATGCCTCACAGCACAGTTTTTTGCAAAAAGTGTTTTTCAACATGTTCATGTAACATTTCCAATTCAAATGTAACAGTACAGGGTTTTTACCCAACTTCTTTGATTTTATACTTGTGTCTCTTACAGTGAAAATCTCGGTTCCTAAAAACTTTAGTTTCGAAATAGCACTTGTAATATTACTGATGTCCTGATAACGATAAGTACAGTACAGCTATTGAATGACTTTTCAAAAATGTTTTGCAATGTTTTGGTTCTTAGAATGTATCCCACTAAGGCTGTACAAAGTGCTGTGTTTTTCAGTACTTGAAATAATTGTTTTTCTGTGTAGTTGTATTCCAATTTGATATGCAGTTATATTAATTTGTTTTAGTTTATTTTAAATTTTAGGATTTAAAATTCAATTTTGTTTTTTGATTATGTTAAATATTTACATGCTTTAAAAGTAAAAATTATGTGAAAAGGCCATCCTGAGAAAAGTCTTGCTTCTGTCCGTGTTCTCCGTATTTGATTGCCTGCTCTCTGTGTCCATTCAGGCTGCTATAGCAAAAAGCCACACACTGGGAGGCTTATGAACAACAAAGGTATTTCTCACAGTCTGGGGCTGGAGGTCCAAGATCAAGGCGCCGGCGGATTGGGCGTCTGGTGAGAGCCCGGCTTTCAGGTTCCCTGCGTCCTCTCAAGGGGGAAGGGACAAGGTGGCTCTCTGGGGTCCCTTCTATGAGGGCTCCACCTTTACAACCTAATCACCTCCCCAAGGCCCTACCTCCTAACACTGTAACCTTGAGAGTCAGGATTTCAACATAGGAATCTGGGAGAGACACACATTCCAGTATGGCACCTGCCCCCGCCCCAGCAGGTAACCGTTTGTAGAACTGAGAAAGTCCTTTTGTGTATTTCTTAACTTCCTCTCCCTCATCACTCAAGAGGTGGTACTATCGCTACGTTTCTCACTTGACACCTGTTCGTTGTCAGTTTACTATTAGCATAGAGACGACTTCCTCTTTCTTTCTGGACATTCAGGTTGATTTCTTTCTTTGCTGTTATTTGGAAATAAGGTCCCAGTGAGTAATTGCGTGAGTCATTTTGTTTGACCATTTCCTGTCATCAGCCAGGTCTCTGAGCCTCCGTTCATGCATCCAGTGGTGGATTTAACAGCCATCGAATTTCGATTCAGAATTTTCATTTGGGTCCCAGTGAGTAATTGCGTGAGTCATTTTGTTTGACCATTTCCTGTCATCAGCCAGGTCTCCGAGCCTCCGTTCATGCATCCAGTGGTGGATTTAACAGCCATCGAATTTCGATTCAGAATTTTCATTTGTTTTTTTTTTTTTTATTTCTGTTTCTCTGCTGAGACTTCTCATTTCTCTGAGATTTTCTTGCACTGAAAACATGCTTTATTTTACTTCAGTGAGGCTAATCTTTTTTTTTTTTTTTTCCCCTTTTTTTCGTGACCGGTAACAGGATTGCAACCCTTGGTGTCGCACCCATCTCATTTCTCTGAGATTTTCTTGCACTGAAAACATGCTTTATTTTACTTCAGTGAGGCTAACCTTTTTTTTTTTTTTTTCCCCTTTTTTTCGTGACCGGTAACAGGATTGCAACCCTTGGTGTCGCACCCGTACTGCGACTGGCAACGGGATCGCAACCCTCAGTGTCGTGCCCGCACCGCGCTCAACCAGTGAGCGGACCAGTCTCTATATGGGATCCGAACCCTACCGAGTGCGCCACCGGGCCGGCCCGAGGCTAATCTTAATAGCTTTAAAAATTCTCACGTTAGTCCAACGTCTGGTTCATCTCGGGGCTGGACTCAGCTGCTTTTCTTCTCTCCTTAGAATGTGTCCATTTTCTCAGATTTTCATGTCAGGCCGTTGGATTGTCAATGTTAACCTTTGGGGAGAGTTCTGATCCCCTCCGGTGTGTGTGTGGTCTCCTTTGTCGTGTTTATTGGCTGGGCTTCTGTTGTAAGCCCTGCATCTCTTGTCTTTGTCCCACTTGTCTGTTGCCGTCAGGGTCCCTGTCTGTCTTCGGGTCTTTTACAGCTGCTTTTGGTCTGGGTCAGGGTCAGTCAGAGATTTGTGTACATAGACTTTGACAGCCACCACCTCAGAAGCACCGGGGATCCTTCTTCCAGCCCTGTGTGCTCTGGCAGGACAGGCTGGAGCCCGGGTTAAGTCCAGGCAGACACGGGCCTGGCTCCTCCCTCCAAAGTCTCTTTTATTACTCCCCAGCATCTTCAGGTTTGTATTGTTTCTAGTTTTGGAGCTGCTTTCTGCAGGGACGAGGGTCACCTAAAGATTCTTAGTCCTTCATACCAGTAGCAAAAGCCAAAATCCATGCTGTGTGAGTTCCTTTGGACTTTTGTGTCTTTGGGGGGAAGATCCAAGAAGTGGGGTTGCTGCGTCTTTGATTTTGGTAGTTGTTGCTGAGCTCCACAACCACAGCGGCATCTGAGGGTGTCTGTTCTTGTGGGGATGTTTATAGGAGGTGTTTGTCCATGTCTGCATCTCTGACTCGTCTGGACTCTGGGCTTCTTGCTCTTCTCCCCAAAGTTGCACTGTGAAGCTTGTCTGAGAAGATCTGCCTCTCGTCCAAGCTTTGCCCTTTTGTTGGTTTGGGCTTCTAACTTTTCTTGATCTCTGAGTATCTTTGGGTCTCCTGATTAATGCTCATAATGGCGTGACCAGGTGTCTGTGTGCAGGCCCCGCCCTCCCTGGCACGCAGGTCCTGGAAAATCCTCATCACATGACTCGTTACAGTTTACCTGGCTTTTCCTCTCTCAGACTTTGCATTTGTTTCCTGTTGTCACGTAGCAAGTCAAACCACAAATGTAGCAGCTGAAGACCCGCAGACTGGCTCTAGTTGTGCAGGCCAGGTCTCCGGTGTGGCCAGGCCCAGCTCCACCTGGAGGCTCTGGGGAAGATCCCTGTCCAGCTCATGTGAGGTGTTGCAGAACCCGGCTCCTGCAGTCATGTGGGACAGTGTCCAGTGTTCTTGCTGGCTGCTGGCCAGGGCCCCTGCTTTCCTTGCCACGCAGCCCTCCATCCAGGCCAGCAGCAGGTTCTTGCACTCTGAGTCCCTCCAGAGAAAACTCTGCTTTTAAAGGGCCCTTGTGGTTAGGGCAGCCTATCCAGCTTATCTCTGTATCCCACAGGCAGCTCGGAATGCCTTCCTCCATAGAGCATCATCACAGGAGCAATGCCAGGGGCAACCCTGGGCTCCTCTCTGTGCCCACTGGGGTTAGCAGGACACCTGGGTCTCTGGCATCGTGGGAGTCAGTGTCTCATGGCCGTCCACCACTCTGCAGGGCCAAGCAGGGGTTGTTTCTCCTTAGTCCTTTCAGGGATCCCATGTGAGCAGCCCCTGCCTCCGCACCCCCTCCCACCTGGCAGGCCCGGGTCCCCAGCTCCTCCTAGGACTCAGCTCTTCTTCATTCATGACCAGTCTTCTGAGGGAGCTGCCTGGCCTGGTGGTTCTCGCAGGACAGTGTGTCCTGGTTGCCAGCTCTGTCCTTCTAGAGCTGCTTCGGCTGTTGGCGCCGCCTGCATGTGGTTCTTGTGGCCCCGGCCTCTTTTTTCCTGGTGGTGCTAAATGGCCTCAGAGGCATTGGATTTGATGATGCCATCCACATCAGTTGTTTGACTTCGGGGTTGTTTTCCCCACCAGACTGGAAGCCCCATGAGGATGCTGTCCAGGGAACGGCTGTGCCACCCCTCCGCTTCCCCACAGTGCTGTGCCTGCTTTGGACCCACTTGGTCCTGGCCACCTGCGGAGGGCAGGGTCTGGAGCGTGTGGTGTCTGCAGCCACAGCTTGGAGGCCCCACTCTGCTGAGCCTGCTGCAGCAGGGAGGCCAGAGGAGGCCCCACATTGTCCCCGTAGGTCACAGGAGTTCCCTTAGGCATGGCAGTGCCCGCCCGGCGCTAAGGTCGGTATGTCCTGGAGCGCCCCCTGTGCGGCTGCAGCCTCTCGTGGGCGTGTGTTCTCGTTTTCTCGCCCTCTAGGATGGAGAGGTGTACTGCATCGATGCTCGGTTCTACGGGAACGTCAGCCGGTTCATAAACCACCACTGCGAGCCCAACCTCGTGCCCGTGCGTGTTTTCATGTCCCACCAGGACCTGCGGTTTCCCAGGATCGCGTTCTTCAGCACCCGCCTGATTATGGCTGGAGAGCAGCTGGGGTATGTGGTGCCTGCCGGGCCTGGCAGGGCCAGGCACGGGTGTCACTTCCCTGGTTGCACACACGCGCTGCTTGGATGCGGGTTTACCCTAATTTTTTTGTATTTCTAAAGTAGAAAATAACAATCTAGACCAGGGCGAGGAAGCTTTAGCCTTGGCTTAATATGTGTCTGGCTGTGGGAGGTGCTGGTGCGATTTGACTTCACCTGAATTCTTTTCTCCCCAGGTTTGATTATGGAGAGCGCTTCTGGGACATCAAAGGCAAACTGTTCAGCTGCCGATGCGGCTCCTCCAAGTGCCGGCACTCGAGCGCTGCCCTGGCCCAGCGGCAGGCCAGTGCCAGCCAGGAGGCCCAGGAGGATGGCCTGCCGGACACCAGCTCTGCCGCTGCCGCTGACCCCCTATGAGATGCATCTGGGCCAGGGGGATGCCGGGATTCGGTACTGTTGGCATTGCGCTTAGAGAGGAGAAACTCTGCACGTGATGTCTGAGATGGCCTGGTGAGGGGCTGTGCCACCGACTTCCTGGAGGGGCCAGAAGTGAGGCCGCAGGTCCTCGGCCTGGCGGCCTATGGGCGGGTGTGAATGCCTCCCAGTGACATTCCCACGCCTGCAGCCTCACAGCCAGGCCCAGTGCTCAGGCTGGAGTGGACCCTGTACTGCCATGTGCCCCAGAAGACTGGGGATTCCATGTCGGCGTAACCTTGTGAGTTTCTGGTGGTGGTTTTGTCGTTGCGAAGTTTCTCATTCCTCTGATCTCTGCGGTCCCTGCTCCACCTCTGGGTTCGTCTGTCCTCTTGTCCAGCCCAGACTCCTGTGTGGCACCTGACAAAGCCACCGGCACCACAAGCTGCTCCGTTAAACCCACCCACCACGGCCTGCGGGTGCCATGCAGGGGACACCGTCTCCCATCACGGTCTTGGAGAGAAGGTCAGGGACCGACCTGCCACTAACTTTGGAGAAAATGTGGGTTTGCTTTTTAAAGAAATCCTGTATCTAGTCCTTCCTATATATCAAACCTCTGACTGGCGTTTGTGAGGAAGCGGTTTGGTGGGTGCAGGCCAATCCTGCACTGGCCCCTCTCCAGTTCCGTTGATGCTGGCACCTTCTGTTGATTTTTAAACCACATGCTATGATGATGAATAAACTGATTTATTTTCTACCATTACTGAACATTAGGACAAAGAAAAAAATAAAAAAACACAAAACACAGATAACGGTGCTGATTCTGGTGTGGTTTCTACTCACCACGTGAAAATAAACTATCAACTGTATAAAGAGAACAAAGTGATTTTAGAATAAAATGCAGGAAAAAAAAACTTTTTTAAAAATGTTAGTCTTGTAGTGTGAATAAATTTGCCATCACCTTTTGAGTGATGGCTTGGCAAGTCATATACTTTTTTTTGGCATATACCTTTTTAAATACTGTAATTAGTGCAGTAACAGTGGGGTTTTTTTTGTGCGACTCTTCTAAAACATTCATAATGCAGTCATGTTTATTTTTTTCTGTTAAAATGTTTTTGACAGTTTTAAGAGCAATCTTTTGGCTCAGACCATTTCTTGTTCTGTTTTCAATGAAATCAATAAAAAAAAAGAAGTACTTTAAATGAGGTTTTTATTATGATATCACGTTTCAGCTGGTCTCTGTAGAACACCTGCACTTCCTGTGTGGGTGCAGCGCCTACGGGTCGCACGCGGACCCTGGGACCAGTGGGCTGGGCTCTGTCCTTTGCCCCCAGTCCTAGCATATGCAGCTTGCTTTTTACCCAGACATGACCTTGAAGAGGGGACACCCCAGACAGATGTCAGAAGAGCCTGTGTGTGTGTGTGTGTGTGTATGTGCGTGTGTGCACGTGCCCCTGGCATCAGGCCTGGGCGTCATTCTGGGAGCTGATGAGGCAGCACCAGGTGAGTCCCCACGTGTTTGAACACAGGCTACAGAAGGCAGAGCTGGAGCCTTTCCTCTTTCCTGGCAGGCCATGGCCTCGTCACTTCTGTAGAGACCCTGAGACCCAAAGCCTCAAAGAGCAAATACCTACAGTGTTGTCCCTGTAGGGCTGGCCTCTTTCACCACAGGAGAGCTTGCAAACTTGACAAAAAACAGCTCAAGTGCTCCATTTTTTTAATGCACAGAGTTCATTCAGTTAGGCATTTTCAGACATTTATCTAGAACAATAACAACCATCCTGCACTTTGTAAATATACAGCCCAAGGAGGGTGCCCTTCCAGGGTGACGGGCAGGTGACTAGGGCACAAATGCACAAGGGTGGCCCAGGACATGTGAGCATGCAGGGCAACGCTGGACCCAAAGAAGGCCACTTTCTTCCAGGGCCCTTGGTCCTCAGCCCTCATGAGCCTGTAGCCTTTCTCTCCTGGGTGGTGCTGAGTGCATGAGGAGGGGCCGATCCACACCCAGGCTCCGGAGAGTTTAGGGCAGGGGGGCCCCGGCAGGTCACCTCATCCTAGAAGCAGTTGTGAGGGGTGGCAGAGGGGTGGGGGAGCGACCTGGCACAGCCCCACCACCTCTCAGGACCACGCAGCTGGGCAAGCAGCTGGCATGTTCTGCATCTCCACATCTGCCTGCTCTGTCCTGTGCACGAGGTCAGATCCTGGGCGAACAAGCAGGTATTTACTGAGCCAGGATCCAGGCAAGTCACAAACCTTTAGGGTGTCGAGAAGGCCCGCCGGGGTGGCCACAGGGCTGGTGGGATGAAGGACCTCCCCATGAGGCCCCATCACAGCAGGTTCCGACCGTTTACGAGTGCCTGCCCCAGGACTGAGGCTCCTGTGTCTCCCCTGGTCCTGGACAGCTCATAGTGACCACCTCGGTCCTGGCTGTGGCTGTTCCTGAATCAAACACGGTGGGGGGCTTGGGAGGAAGAGGCCTTGTGGGGTCTCCAGCCCACAGGGGCTGTGTCTGCAGAAACGTACAAGTGATGCAGGTTTCGGAAGGAGGCCAAGGGCCAGGTGTGCCAGGTGTGCCAGGCAGGTGAGAGCCTCGCTGGGACTGGGTGGGCACCGGGGCAGGGGGCTCCACCTCTTTCTCCCTCTTCCTTTTTCTCTTTGGATAAATAAGAACCTAAAACCTGAGGTTCTATATAAATCCCATACAGGCCCATTCCCAAGGTCCTGTAGCCCCCCAGAGCCCTCGACTGGGCAAGGCTATGAACACAGGCTTATCATTTCCAAAAAGTTCTCAGCCCACTGTGCTAAGAGCCCCCAGCGTCCCTGTCCTGGTCCAGGCTGGGGTCAAGAGAAACGCTTAGGGGGCAGGTGTGGAGGCCCCCCAAGCTTGGTGAGGGGTCTGCCTGCCAGAGACGCCCATGGTGAGTGGGGCTCCAGGTGGACCCAGGGCAGATTCAGGGGACCCAGGGCCCCTGTCCCAGAGCTCCTTCAACTTGGGGAACTTGGCGGCGTGCCCTCAGGTTGGGATGGGGCTCAGCCACCAGGCCGGGCTCTGTTGGTCCTGGGAGTGAGTCGGGAGGGACCCCCATGAGGCAGTGCCCCACCCTCTGCAGCCCCTTCTCCTGGCTCAGTGTGGCCTGAGTGCAGTGGCAGCTGGGCAGGGCCTGGGGTCTCCAGATGTCTATCCTCCCACGTGCACGCCCCCACGGGGTCTTCTGAGGCTGGGTGGACTGAGGCCCTCCCCACATAGGGGCAGCCACCAAAACGTGGCTGGCATGTAAGCAGAGGCTACCCGGTCACACCTAGGTTGCAGTTATTTCTATTAAAGTCACTCTTGTTTATTGCTAAACCTCAATGCATAAGAACTGGGAGAGGAAAATCAGACCCACCAGAAACCCCCCTTCTCGGCCTCCCCTGCCTTCTTCTTGGGGAGTACCCCACAACCTCACCCTGCCGCGCTCACTCAAGGGTGTGTCTGGCATGCTCCTGTCAGGTTTACAGTGGGCCTTAGCAGGTGCAGCGTGCTCCATCCAGTGGCCGTCTGTAGCTCGAGCCCTTGCTGCTGCACATGTGGAGATTTCCAGTTCCGCACTATAGAAGCAGCACTGGAGAGAAGAGTCCTGTACACCGTCTTTTTCCACTCGTGCCATTGTCTTCCTAGGGAAGGGATCAAATGGCCCATGTTGTAACTTAGGGATTTGTTACCAAGGTGCCACACACAAAGGTGGGCCAGTTTCCCTCCAGCAGCAGGATGCATGCGTTTCCTACACCTCTCTCTGTGAACACCATCATACCTCTTGCTTTTTCTGGCTGTCTTGAGTGAGAATTGCACGTGTGTGTGTGTGTGTGTGTATGTGTTATTCTGCACTTCTTTGATGGTTGGCAAAATCGAGCATCTCTTTTTATATTTGCTACAGGATGCCTTCCCTCCTGTGTGAATCAACCGTGTGCAGAATTCTGTTGTGCTGTTTATATTCTTACTGATTTGTGTGAGCTCTTTATATATTGTAGTTTTATACTCGTGCCAAATTTACATTTTTTATGTGGCAAAATCTGTCTTGTAACTTTTTTTTTAATAGCACCAAATGGGGTTTTAACACAGAAAACAGGGCCATGTTTCTCTTTTCAAATGCAAATTTTTACATTAGAATATGTTTACAAATCATAGTTGTTTTTCCTTTTGGTTCATCCCTTCTCCCTCCAGTAACAGGAGCCCCAGGAACCTGGAGAGCGTGTGCATTACTAACCAGATACACAGTCAAGCTGCCCCTCCAAACTGGAATCTGATTACTCAAGGACGAGACTCAGGGCTGCCCCAAGGGATTGGAAGCAGCAGTTACGCTCTCAGGGAGAGTGGGCACTGAGGATGCCACCAGTCCGTCGAGTGTGGCGCACCGGGTCCGGGATGACCTGCACACCCTGCTCACCATGCAGTTTCCAGCAGCCACGGACAGGAGAATCTTGGAACACCAGTCTTACCCGATGATGCCGCATGTCTGTGCTCACATCAATAGCAAACAGGGTACATATCATTCCTGTGATGACTGGAATGAAGGTGAAGTCAGCGGTGGTGACCTGCGGAGGCAGCAGGCCGGTCTGTGCTGCTGTGAGTGTCTTCATCCCGGGAAGGAGGCTGCACTCCCCCCAAACGCTTGCTCTTTAACCTAAGGGACTGTTTTTGGACTTGAAGTTGAATTCTCATGTTAGTTCCTGTCTGTTCCCAACAACTTTCTGCACCAGAAAAGTAAGCATCTGGAATTCTTTAATGTGCTGGGAGTGCTTTCTGGAACGGCCGGAGGCTTGGAGTTTTGAGCAGCAAGCGGCTCACACGTATGGTAGAGAGCAGGTCACACGCACCCAAGACGGTGCAGCTTCTCCACCGACTCTGCTCGTAGGCATTAAGGCAGAGAAGCATCCAGCGTGCGGTGCCTTGGGTACCACCTGGTCCAAAAGGCAGCAGTGCAAGTGACAGTCCAGGCATTCTTACAAGTCGGGAAAATTCACGATGTCCTCAGGATGGACGTAGGAGCCAAATATCCACGGGACACCTGTCTCCTCCAGCCCCGTCCGGGTCTTCTTTGTGCCTCTTGCTTTTGTTTTGTACTGGACACAGCTCAGCTCCCTCACGAAGGCTTTCCTGCTGGGTGTCCGTCTCGTCGCTGCTGTCTCCTGTCACAGGGCTCGCCAGACCCAGAGAGAGCTTCCTCAGCAGGAGGCTGGGAGGCTTCCAAGCCACAGAGAGATGTTACTTCCTGCCGAACAGTGTCGGTGACTGTTTTCTTGACCCGTCCAGACCTCACGACTGCCGGATCCGAGTTGGCATAATCCGCCTCGGTCACTCGACTGGAGCAGGGGTCGTGGGCCCAGAACATGAGTCAATTCCGTCTCTCGGGCATGGCGACTGTCAGGTCGAGGCCGGCCTAGCCGGCCGGGACCCCCTGGCCACGTCTCGGGCCAAAGAGGCGGCCCTGGGAGCCACAGGACAGCTCCGCCTGGCTCCGCGGCCGTCCTGCAGCCCGTCTTGTGACTTCTGATTGGATATTATGTTTAGGAAGATCTTCTCTACCCCCAAATTATAAAAATATTCTTCAGCACTGGTTCTGTTATTTTAATTTTAAGTTTAGCTCTGAATTCAAGTGGAATTTATTTGGGGCATGGTATGAAATAACAATATAAACTTTAGGTTTTTTTACTGAGGCATGACGTGCACACAGTGAAATGTGTGGATCTCAAGGGCGCCGCGCCGTGAGTTTGGACAAGTGCCTTCGCCACGGAGCCCCTGGTCAGCACAGAGCGTCTCACCCCAGGACGGGCTCTTCCCTTCCCAGCCGGTCCCTGCCCCCAAGCCGCACCCTGCTCCGGTTTCTTTCACCACAAATCAGTTGTGCCTGTTCCAGGACCTGGTGTAAGTGGGACTGTGCGTTGGTTACTCTCTCTGTGTCCGCTTCCCTGGCTCAGCCCCATTTCCTCCTGTCTTGTAGCAGATCGGAGATCAGTGCTTTCCCACGGCCGAAGGGAGTCGCATGGTAGGAACATACACAGTTTAGTTATTCGTCCTGTGCGTGTGCGTTGCAGTTGCTCCAGCTTTTGGCTAAGCCCCATTTCCTCCTGTCTTGTAGCAGATCGGAGATCAGTGCTTTCCCACGGCCGAAGGGAATCGCATGGTAGGGACATACACAGTTTAGTTATTCGTCCTCCTGTGCGTGTGCGTTGCAGTTGCTCCAGCTTTTGGCTATTGTCAATACAGCAGCTCTGAGCACTTTTGCACGGGTCTTCTCGTGTCTGTGTGTGTCTGTCTGTCTCGGGTGAGTTGCTACAAACGGACTTGCTGAGTCGTGTGCCCACTGTGCGGCCCTGCTGCACGCCCCAGTCACCGGCGAGTGCACAGTAGTCCTGATGACCTGTCCTCACGACCAAGTTCAATTTACCCTTTTTTCTCATTTTTGATTAGTACTTTCTCTAGCCTAAGGTATCTTTGCTATAATGCTTTAGAAGATATTTCCCTGCTTTCTTCTAAAGCATTACAGTTTTAGATTTTATGTTTTGGTGTATGATCCATCTTAAATCATTTTTGTCAAGGTCGAGGGCTCAGATTCCTGTACTGGCCAGCTGCTAAATAATAATAATAATAATAAAATGCACTTTTGTGGATGCAGTGAGGTAGAGGTCAAGATGCTTTTTCCGCACGGTCATCCAGTTCTTCCAGTCTCGTTTGTTGGTTTCTTAGAGACTTTTCTTTCCCCATCGAATTGCGTTGGCTCCTTACTGAAGTGTCACGTGAGCTCTTTGTTTCTGCACTATTCTCTTCCACTGATCTATTATCCATACGTCAATACCACGCTGTCTTCATTACTGTAGCTTTGTTTTAAGCATCAGAATCACGAGGAGTGGAAACCCGCCAACTTTGTTCTTACTCTCAAAGATGGTTAGTTGACTCTTTTGGCTATTCTAGATTCTCTATATTTTTATATAAATTTTAGAATTGGCATGTTGATTCCTACAAAAGAGCCTGATGGGATTTTTTTTTTTTTCCTTTTTGTCTTTTTCCGTGTCCGGCAACGGATCGCAACCCTCAGTGTTGCTCCCGCACCTCGCTAAGCCAGCGAGCGGGAACCGGTCTGTATGTGGGATCCGAACCCTCGGCGGGAGCGCCGCCGCACTCCCAAGCGGCGCACTGTAGCAGTGCGCCTGATGGGATTTTTTAACCTTATAAGTCAACTTCATTGAGGTTATCATTTATGTATCATAAAATGTGCCCATTTTGAGTGTCTGATGAGTTTTGCAAACAGACATGCCCATGTAACCACCACCACAATCTAGACATAAAGAGCATCTTTATTACCCCAGAAAGTTCCCTGGTGTCTCCCACCCGTGAGCCCCAGGAGACCTGACCTGCTCTTGTCTCTGTAAACACTTCCTGTGATAGAATTTCCTGTCATTGGAGTCATACGGCTTGTCCTTCGCCATCTCTGGTTTCGTGGCTTAACATGTGTTTTCAAATTGTGAAACAATCTCACAATTACAGAAGAGACACAAGTGCAGAGGAGGGGCTGTTCTCGGAACCATGTGAGAACGAACCGCCAGCCCGATGCCCACCACTGCCGCATGCTCATGTGCGTGATTCCTTCAGACAAGGGCCTGAGCTGTGCGACCGCGGCCGCCCTCATCATCAGGGCCACTTGTCCCTGCCGTCCAGCCCCAGGCCCCAGGCAGGCCTCGCATCTGCCCCAGCCACACCCTTGGCAGCCCCTGGGCCCAGGCAGCATCGTGCGTCGTGTTCAGTTGTCATGTCTCTTTGGTCGTCTTCAATCAGGAACAGTTTTCAGTCTCTCCTTAATTTTTATGCCCTTGACACTTTGAAGATGACTGGTCAGTTATCACATAGCACGTCCTCGGTGCGGGCTTGTCTGTTTCCTGGGGTGACAGTCAGGCTGGGCACCGCTGGCAGGAGCCACACATGAGCAGCCATTTCTCCAGGTGCTCTGCTGGGCGCCCGCGTGCGGAGTCGGTCCGTTGACCGAACACGTGACCTTGGACCTTTTCATCAGGACAGCGTGTGCTGCGTCGGTTTCCCGTGTCGTTAGTAAATCCTCTATGGGGAGAGCCTGTCCCTCACCGAGCCATCCATGCATCTGTGTGACCGTGGGCTCATGGTTTTCTGTCTTATTCGACGGGTCGCCATCTGTTACTATCATTACTTATTTAGGTGCTGGAAATGTCAAAGATTGGACGAGCGGGCACCTTCGAGACAACGCGTCTCCCTACTGTCCGGCACGACGGAATGTTCCGGGCTCCTCCGCCCTCCCGGGTCTGGGGCCGGCGCGTTCTCCGGCGACGGGTCTACGGGGCTGTGTTCGTCCCACCAGCTCTTCCTCCTTCTCTCCTGCCTTCGTCTGTTCCGACGGAGCACGTCTCCAGCAGCTGTTGTCCCGCCTCTGCTGGCTTATTAGCTACACCATTTTTGTTTTTAGTGGTTGCTCTGGGATTTACAATATGCATCTTCAACTTAACCACAGTCCACCCGCAGATGACACCACACACTTTACGTAGGATGTGAGAGCATCGCGACAGAACGCGCCCGTCCCCAGATGACATTGTGGTATATGTTACTCCACATGCTGTTATACCCCCAAGACATTGCCATTATTTTTGCTTTAAATAGCTAATCATGATTGTTATTTTAAATCTGTAGCTTGTCTACTCACTTTATGGCTAGTTCCCTTCTTTTTTTTTATTTTTTGGTAACAGCTTTATTGAGATATAATCACGCCTGCCACGGTTCACCCAGTTACATCGCGCCACTAGTGTTTTTAGTATATTCACAGTCGTGTGCAGCCATCATCACAGCCAATTTTAGAACATTGTCATTGCCCCCAAAGAAAGCTTGTACCCACTGGCGGGTGTTTCTCACCGAGCACCCCAGCCCTGTGCAGCCGCTCGTCCTCTGTCCCTCTGGGTGCGTCTGTCCCAGACGTTCTCTATAATACTGAGGTCTTTTGGGAGCAGCTTCTTCCACTTAGCGTGTTTTTACGTTTATCCATTTGGCTGCACGTATCAGTACCTCATTTTTATGGCCAAATAATATTCCACTGAATGCACATTACCACATCTTATTAATCCGTTCATCAGTCCACGGACATTTGGGTTGTTTCCATCTTTGGGCCTTTATGAGTAAGGCTGCTGTGAACGATCACATGTAGGTTTTCGTGTGGACACGTGTTTTTCTTTCTCTTGGATGTGTACACACCTAGAATTGGAATCACTGAGTCCCAGGGCAGCTCTGGGCGTAGCCGTTTGAGGAGCCGCCAGGGCATCGCCGGGCAGCGCGGCCGCACCTGCCGCGTGGAAGTCGCCCTTCTCCACCCCTGACACTGTCTCGTTTGTCTTTCTGTTACAGCAGCCTCCTGGGTGTGACATGTGTCTCGTTGTGGCTTTGACCTGCATTTCCTTGCTGATAGTGTTGTCAAGCATTTCTTTGTGCACTTATTGGCCATCGGTATATTTTCTTTGGAGAAATGTCCGCTCAAGTCCTTCTCCCGTTTTTAAGTCTGGTTGTCTTCTCGCTGAGCTGTAAAACTTCCTTATATGTCCCAGATCCAGGTCTCTTAGGTATATGATGTGCAGACATTTTCTCCCATTCCATAGGTTGTCTTTTCACTTTTGATGGTGTCTTTTGAAGCACAAAAGATTTTAATTTTTATGAAGTCCAATTATCTATTTTCATTGTTTGTTGCTTGTGCTTGTGGTGCCATATTTAGGAAACTGTTGCATAGCCCAAGGTCACACCTTGGTGGAGTGTCACTCAGCCTTAAGAAGGAAGGGGACCCTGACACACGCGACAGCACAGGTAACCACGAGGACTTTATGCTAAGTGAAATAAGCCAGTCACAACAGGACAAACTCTGTATGACTCTTCCCATGTGAGTTACTTAGAGCAGCCAAAACCGTAGAGACAGAAAGTAGAAGGGTGGGCACCAGGGCCTGGGGTGGCGAGGGGAGCTGGTGTTTCCTGGGAACAGAGTTTTCAGTCTTACCAGGTGAAGAGTGTTCTGGAGGTGGACGGTGGTGACGGCTGCACGTCATGAACGCACAGAGCACCACCAATGACGTTCACTGACAACTGGCTGAGATGGCAAGTTTTCTGTTATGTGTATCTTAACACAATAAACGTTTGGGAAAAAATAGTTAACTGAGTTTTCCAGATTTAGAAACCAATAACAAAGTGTCTCTTCACTTGTCCGTAAAACCACCTGGTCCTGACCTCTATACAGCCATGTAGATTGTGTTTCGATTAAGAACATGTGAACTGAGATTATGTTCTTGAGTTTGATCATGTAAAGCATGGTCTGAGTAAAAAGCCTTGTTTAAATATAAAAATAAATTAAACTTAGGAGAAGAAAAGAAAAAACAGTTGGCCACAGAGGTTTATTTCTGGACTCTCAATTCTCTTCCGCTGGTCTCTGTGTGTGTCCCCGGCCAGAACCTTGTTGTTTTGATCATGTAGCTTTGAGGGTAGTTTGAAAGGGGCAAGTGCGATTCCTCCAACTTTGCTCCTAAAGATTGTTTTGGCTGTTCTGGTTCCCTTAGTTTCCATATGAACTTCAGGATCAGTTTGCCAATTTCTACAAAGAAGCCAGCTGGGATTCTGATGGAAATTGTGTTGAATATGGCAAATCGCACTTTTAAAAATAGACTTTTTAAAAGAGTATTCTCGATTTACAGAAAAATTGAGATGATAGTGTAGAGAGTTTCCACATGACCCCCTCCTCTGTTGTTAACGTCTTACTTTAGTGTGGCATTATTAAATAAATCATGAGTGAATGTTGATACAGTATTAGTAACTAAACCCCATAGTTTGACCAGACTTCCTGAGATTTTATCTCATTTCTTCTCCTTTCCAAGACCCCATCCAGGATGCCACATTATGCTGAGCTGTCAGGTCCCTCAGGCTCCTGTGGCGGTGGCACTTTCTTGGACTTTACTTATTTTCGATGGCCCTGACAGGTCAGGGGATGGTCAGATACTTCTTAGGACGCCCCCTGTTGGNGACCTCTAGCCTCCAGCACTTTCCAGCAGTTCTTCCCTACAGACCACCTCAATTAAACCTTTAATCTAAATAAAAAGAACTCCCTTGCTATGCCAACACATTCTCAAGACAAGGTCCCCAGGACCCCTTTCCAACCAAATTACTTCTCCCAAGTCCCTCCTAGATACAAATTTGGGAGCTGCTAAGAAAAACTACTGTTTGTAAAGTCAGCTTAAATTGTCCCAGGGGATGAAGGAGAACTTGGGGCCATCTGAGGGACCCACAGCAATCTGGCAGGAGGGGCAGCTGCCAACTGGCAGCCTACTCCCTGTCCAGCTGTGCACTCTTTGAAATTTGGGGGCTTTAGCTGGCAGGGTGAGAAGGGCCAAACCAATTCAAGGAAGGGCAAGGCTTGGGCTGACTTCAAAATCCCAAGCCAGTTTTTATTTTTAGCCGTAGTTCAAAAATTGTCAGAGAAACTTCAGAGGCCTCCAGCCCAACAGCAGCTTTTGGTTTGGGAAAGGGACAGACCACAGGCCACAGAGGAATGTTGAAAGGGGACTGCGAGGAAGGTCACCGGGACGTTCTGGAGCCTCCCTAGGAGGAGAGTGGTGGCTTCTGTGGAGGACCCAGGGGAACTGGAAGATCATATTGAGCCTAGGAAGCACCTGCCAAACTTTCCCCACTTCCCAACTAGTCCTGCATCTCCTTTGCATGAGGGGAGAGGGTCAGTCCAGGCTAGCTTTATCTGGGCCGCTTCTGGCCAGAACCACAAAAGACCAATTTCCTCAGCGAGAGCTTTTGTTTTCAGAAGGGGCTGCAGCTCATCCCGGGAGAAGCCATTGTTTCTGCAGAGGATTTTTAGATCAGCCGCTGGCTTCTGGCGCCCTTCTCCTGCGAGTTCTCCCATTCTTTTTGTGCTGCCCTGCTTTCCTGGACATAAACAACAAATGGTCCTATTCACCCTGGAGATAAGATTGTGCTTCTCCCAAAGTCACCGCTGTCCTCTCACTGCTTCTGGAACTGTTTGAATAATGAGGCTCCCGGAGAATTTCTGTTGTTTTATCCTTTTCTTCATGGAGATTGGAGATTCCCTAGGGCAGGCCTGGTGGGCAGTGCCTGCAAGGGGTCATCTGGGGGTGGCACACACAGGGCAGCAGCGCCCAAGAGAGCTTTTTGTTTGCTGTGTTGGTCTGGGCTCCATGGAGCATTTAAAAATGTTTATATATACTGGTTTCTCTTACTTTTATTTAAAAATTATTTTTCCTGCCAAGGCAAACAATGGCTCTTATGCAAAGAATTCTCCACCCTTCAGAAAGGTGGAAACCTTGAGCCGGTGATTGCTTTCCACATCCTAGAAGCTGCTATGGCTCCAGTAAACTTGTAAGGGGGAACGAAAGGGATGTTGCCAGAGTTAGCAGCCAGCTTATTAAATCAAAGCACTTCTTCCTTTGAGATCCTGTCCTTCCTGCCATTCCCCACTGAACTTAGAACTAGAAGACCTGGATTTAAGTTACAACGGTGCTGCTTCCTAAGCTTGCGACCTTGGGCAAGGCACTTTAATCCTCAAACTTTATTTTCTTAATCAGT
>NW_007727484.1:73995-96221 GCF_000696425.1 Galeopterus variegatus | reverse complement strand
TTTTAAAAGAGTATTCTCGATTTACAGAAAAATTGAGATGATAGTGTAGAGAGTTTCCACATGACCCCCTCCTCTGTTGTTAACGTCTTACTTTAGTGTGGCATTATTAAATAAATCATGAGTGAATGTTGATACAGTATTAGTAACTAAACCCCATAGTTTGACCAGACTTCCTGAGATTTTATCTCATTTCTTCTCCTTTCCAAGACCCCATCCAGGATGCCACATTATGCTGAGCTGTCAGGTCCCTCAGGCTCCTGTGGCGGTGGCACTTTCTTGGACTTTACTTATTTTCGATGGCCCTGACAGGTCAGGGGATGGTCAGATACTTCTTAGGACGCCCCCTGTTGGGATTTGCTGGTGTTTTTGTCATGACGAGACTGGAGTTGTGGGTTGTCAGGAGGAAGACCACAGAGGCCATTGTCACATGTCCAGAACAGAGACTCAATGTGATCTACTATGGCTGGTGCTGACCTCGACCGCTCGGCTGCGGTGGCATTTGTCAGTTTTCTCCGTCGTAAACTTACTCTCCCCCTTTCCACACTGTGCTCTTTGGAAGGAGGTCGCTGGCACAGCGCCCTGCAGGGTGGGAGGCCTGCCACCCTCCTTTGGGTACAGTGTATCCATACATCATTCGGAATTCTTCTGCACTGGAGATTGGTCTTTTCTGCCCCACTTATCAATTTTAATCATTTATTTATATCATTATGGGCTCGTGAATATGTATTTTATAGTTTGGATTATAATCCATGTATTTGTTTGCTTGTTTGTTTCCTTCCTCAAATCATTTCAGCTTTAGCCGTCAGGAGCTCTTTAGTTGGCTCTGGTGTTCCTTTGACACACCCGTCAACTTGCATGTGCACGTGCGTGTGTGTTAACACGTCCTTTCTTTCTGACACTTCAAGGTGCTCCAGGCTCATTTTGTATGTTTCCTGACCCACTCCTCGAATCAGCCATTTCTCCAGGAGCCCTGGCTCCTTTCGTTGGAGAGTGTGCTAGAAACCAGGACCTGGGTGCTGGATGTGCTTGTCAATACTGAGGTGTCATTTCTTTGAGGCCCTCTTAGCTGACAGAGCAAATAAATATGTGTGTATGCACATAACCCGTGCATGTGCACACATCCCAGTGTGCCCATCTGTGTCTGCATTAGGGTGCATGCAAGTTCCTACTGATGTCTTCAACCCTGGGCGTCAGCACATGGGCTGTTCTCGCCTCCTCTTCAGTAAATTATCTCTACGTTCCCACTCCACTAGTGAGAGACCTGGCTCCACTATCTGCCATCGCTCTACTTAATTGCTCAGGTTAAGTCCACACGTAGCTGTAGAGAACTGCTGGCCCGTGCTCCCGTGGAGACACCTTCCCTGACCAGAGCTCAGGGCTCCTGTGTGTGCCTTTTGCCTTGAGTCTTACAGCCCACGCGTTTCCACGGTGCCCTGGGCCAGCATCTTCTCCCCGCTCGGCAAGGTTGCCTTCTGCACTGTCGCAGCCAGACTCTTGTCACTCTCTACGCTCCTTCTCGGGATCCCATCACTTCCTAAGTGATTTTCTTAAAGGCGTATGTTAAGGCCCGCTCTAAGTGCTGCTCATTCTGTGGGTTTCGACAAGTGTGCCATGGCAGGTATCAACCACTGCAGGACAAGGATAGTTTTACTGCCCTAAAAATCCTGTTACTCACCTGCTCTTCACCCCCCACTTGCCCTGAACCATCGGTCATTGTGCTGTGTCTGTAGTTTTGCATCTTCCAGAATGGAAATTGGAAAAGAGGAATCACACAGGTGCAGGCTTTCACACGGCGTCTTTCATGTAGCAGTTTGCATTCAAGGTTCCTCCGTGTCTTTTTGTGGCTGGACAGCTCCTTTCCTTACTGTCCATTGTCTGGATCTGCCTCGGTTTGGTTTTCCACTCACCCACCGGAGGGCATCTGGGTTGTTTGCAGTTTTTACAATAATGGATAAAGCTGCTGTAAACACTTGTGTAGACATAAATTTTCACATCAATTGGGCAGTGCCTAGGAGTGTGAACGCTGGATCATGCGCTGAGCCTCTGCTCAGCTTTGGAAGGAACCGACAGACGGACTCTCAGAAGCCGCGTCCACCTGCTCTGCGCTGCAGTAAACAGGAGTCTCTGCCGCTGCCGTTCTCACCAGAGCTCGGAATGTCAGTTTCTGCGTTTGTTTTTTAAGCTGTTCTAACAGGTGCAGAGTGTTAGCTCGTTGTTTTAATTTACAATTCCCTGATGACAAGTGATGCTGAAGATCTTTCCATCTGCGTGTCTTCTTTGCTGAGGTATCTGTTCAGGTCTGTTGCCATTTCTTAATTGTTTTCTTATTGCTGAGTTTTAAGAGTTCTTTGTATATTTTTGGATGCAAGTCCTTCATCAGATATGTGGGTGGCAAATAGTCTGTGACTTGCCTTTTGATTCTCTTAACAGTGTCTTTAGGGCTGGCCATTTGGCTTAGTTTGTTAGAGCACAGCCCTATAACACCAGGGTCGTGGGTTCGGATCCTGGTACTGGCCAGCTGCCAAAAAGTAAACGAACAAACACCAGTGTCTTGTAGAGCAGAAGTTCTCAATTTTAAAAAATTGAAACATAATTGATTACACATATTTCTGAAGTACAGAGTTGACTACTGATGCTTGTGTATAATGTGCGATGGTCAAATCAGGATAGTTAACATACCCATCATTACAAAGCAACCATTCTTTGTGTCTGAAGTTTTTTTTTTTTTTTTTTTTTTTTTTTGTAATTCTGTGCAGTTTATTCTGACTTTTTTTGTAGTTTTTAATTATTTAATTATTTTATTTTGTATTGAATCATAATTGATTATACATATTTTTGGGATTCAATGTTGACATCTGTTGATCAAATCAATATTACTAGCATATACATTGTTACAAATCGTACTTATTCTTTATGCCCCTTGTCCAACCTCTCCCCCTCCCCCCTCTAATTACCCTAGATTTCTTCCCTCCTTCTGAAAGAGTAGTGGTTACTCTGTTAACTTGTTGCCCAGATGATCTGTCCAATGCTGAGAAGTGTGATCAGGTCCCCCAATATTATCATAGAGCAGGTGCTTCTTCTGTCGCTCTGGAATGGGCTTTGAAGAGAGAGATATCCTCTTCTTTGCTTTGTTTCTGCTGGTGACTCTCCTTGTGTCAATGCACTCCAGTGGCTGGTGGGCCATCTGCGTGGTGGTTGTGGTGTCTAGCCGCTTTCACAGCAGCCGTGGTTACTGTGGTGGGCCACCCACATGGAGGTGATGTTTTTGGCATGCTCCTTGGTGCTGGTGGTGTGCCTGGTTGTGGGTGGGGGAGTTCAGTCCCAGGCTCCATACCCTGGGCCCCCGGGCAGGCCCCAAGGCACTGGCAGTGTGCCTGGGTGTGGGCAGTGGGGTCTGGTCCCCAGCTCCGCGCCTCAGGTCCCTTGGCGGCCTGAGGCACTGGTGGTGTGCCTGGGCTGGAACTAATTTTTTGTCCTTTGCTTCTAACACGGGGGAATTCCCTGTGGGAACCAGTACTTGAGCTGTGTGTTTGTTTAAATTGCTGCTTTGCTGCTGTTTCCCTAGGGAAGGCTTTTTGTGCAGCTCAGGGTTTAATGGTTGACCTTTTAGGTACTTCTGGCTCTCCAGATACTTGGTGGATCTGTGTTCTGTAGAATCTCTGATCTGGGCCTGAGTCTTTTCATCAAACTGCACCCCATGCAATTCTGCATTCCTGACCAGTCTCCTCTGAGTGTTCCTGTGCTGACTGGGGGTCAGATCAGCTGTCCTTGCTGTGTCCCTGTGTTCTCCTGGTGGTCCCGTCTCCCCCACCACCCGTGCTACAAACACTTCCAATGGGAAGGGCCCTGCACTGGTCCCTTGCAATGACTCACCAGCCTCTGAGTGGCTCCCCTTTTCCAGCTGTTCTGGCTCCTCGCTCCTGCATAGGTCTATGGGAATCCTATTAGTGGTCTTGCTGTCCTGGGGGCCACTGAAGCCCTCTTCTCCCCTGCCGCCTCGCAGCAACTCTGTCCAAAGGGCACAGCTGTGGCTTCTGCCGGCTTCTGCTCCATGTGCTCAGCAGCTCCAGCCTTAAAGCGGCCACAGCCTGAAATGCTCCAAGCAGTTCTTTCTCTCATCATGGCTTCTCCCCCTTCATGAACTCTGTAGGTCTCTCCTGCTCTTCTCCTAAGCTCCAGCAGCCCCAGCTTGGCTGATGTTACATTTTTATAGTTGTAAATTGGTTGATTTGTGGGAGAGAGTGACACTGGGAACCGTCTATCTGCCATCTTGACTGGAACCATGTCTGAAGTTTGTAAAGTCTAATTTATCCCTTTTTTAATGTACTGTGTATTTGTTGCTATATATAAAAATCTCATCACCAAACCCAAAGCCATATAGACTTTCTCCTATGTTTTTATCTAATCTAAATTAAATATTGTATGTTTCTTTCTAGAAGTTATATAGGATTGCATTTTATATGTAGGTCTATGATCCATTGTGAGTTAATTTTGTGAAAGGTATAAGATCAGTGTATAGTTTGGTTTTGCTTTTGCTCACAGATGTCCAGTTTTTCCAGCACCGTTTGTTGAAAAGACTGTCCTGTTTCCATCGAGTTGCCTTGGCTCCTTTGTCAGAGGTCAGTTGACTGTGTTTTTCTGGGTCTGTGTCTGGACTCTCTGTTCTGTTCCACTGATTTGTGCATCGACGTTCCTCACCGTGGCTTTCCAGTAGATCTTGAAGTTCGGTAGGATTACCTCTTTGCTCTCCCTCAGTGTTATGTTGGCTATTCTGGCTCTTGCCTTTCCATAACTCTCGAATCAGTTTGAGAAGAATTGACATCTTAACTACATTGAGTCTTACAATCCACGAATATGGAATATTTCATCATTTTAATTTCAAATTCCAATCGTTAATTACCCTTGTCCTGGGTTTCACTTCCCACAGTTTTGGGTCACCCGCAGTACAGTACAATAAGATAATTTGAGAGAGAAAGAGGAAGACCACATTCACGTGACTTTTATTACAATGAATTGCTATAATTGTTCCATTTATTATTAGTTGTTGTTAATCTCTTACTGAGCCTAATTTATAAATTAAGCTTTATCATAGGTTTGTATGTGTAGGAAAAAACATAGTGTATGTGGGCTTCAGTACTATCCACAGTTTCAGGCACCCACTGGGGGTCTTTGAATGTGTCCCCCCAGATGAGAGTGGACTCCTGTATATAGAAGAGCGATCAATTTTTGTATATTAACCTTGTGTCTTGCAACCTTGTTATAATCACTTATTAGTTCCAGGAGGGCTTTTTAAAAAATCTTTTGGTCAATTCTTTGGGATCTTTTACATAGAAAAATCACATCATCCGTGACAAAGACAGTTTTCATTTCTTTCTTTCTAATCTGTACAACTTCAACTTCCTTTCCTTTTCTTATTGAACTAGCTAAGACTTCCTGCAATGTTGAGTAAGAGGGGGGAAGGGGACATCCTTGCCTTATTTCTCATTTTAGGGGGAAAGCTTTTAGTTTTTCATCATTGAGTATAATGTTAGCTATAGATTATTTTTAGATGTCCTTTTCAAGTTGAAGAAGTTCTAAGTTCCCCTCTATTCTTACTTTCCTGAGAGTTTTTAAAATCATGAGTGGGTATGGGTGTTGGATTTTGTCAAATGCTTTTCTACACTAGTTGAGATGACACATGATTTTTCTTCTTTAGCTTGTTGATGTGGTGGATTACATTAATTGATTTTTGAATGTTGAGCAAGGCTTATATATCTGGACTAAATCCCACTTGACCATGGTGTGTGATTTTTTTATACAATGTTGGGTTCAATTTGCTAATATGTTATTGAGGATTTTGCATGTGTATTCATGCAAGATGTTGGCCTGTAGTTTTACTTTCTTGTAATATCTTTACTGGTTTTGGTATTAGGTAATGTTGGCCTCATAGAATGATTTAGGAAGTGGTCCATCTGCTTCTATTCTCTGGATGAGATTGTAGAGACTTGGTATCATTACAAACCAGCTTTTGGTTTTCTTAATTTTCTCCATTTCTTTCCTGCTCCCAATTTCATTCATTTCTGCTCTAAATTTTATTATTTCTGTTCTTCAGCTTGATTTAGGCTTAAAATGATCTTCTTTCTGTAGTTCCTAAGGTTAAAGCTTAGATAATTGATTTCATTTTATTTTTATTTTTTTACTTTATTTATTTATTTATTTTTTGTCCTTTTCGTGACTGGCTGCACCGCACTCAGCCAGTGAGCGCATTGCACCGGCCATCCCTATATAGGATCCCAATCCACGGTGGGAGCGCTGCTGCGCTCCCAGCACCGCACTCTCCCAAGTGCACCACAGGCTCCGCCCAGATAATTGATTTTAAATCTTATGCTACATATTTTCCTGTGAGTACTACTTTTGTTGCATTCCACAGATTTTGGTAAGTTGTACTTTTATTTTCAGTTTGTTTGAAATAGTTTAAAATTTTACTTGAAACTTCTTTTTTTGACCCAGGTGTTAGTGATGTGCTGTTTAATCTCCAAATATTTTGGGATTTCCCAGCTGTCTTTCTGTTATTGGTTTCTAGTTTAATTCTGTTGTAGCCTAAGAACATATTTTGTATGATTTTGATTCTTTTACGTTCATTCAGGTGTGTTTTATGTGGTCTAAAATGGTGAATGTTCCATGTAAGCTGGAGAAGAACGTGTGTTTTGCTGTTGTTGAATGAAATGTTCTTCAGTGTCAACATGGTCAAGTTAACTGATGGTGGTGTTTGGGTCGACTGCTTGTGTGTCCTCACGGATTTCTGCCTGCTGGTCTGTCAGTTACTGATAAGGGGTGTTGAAGTCTCCCACTATAATAGTTGGTTTGTCTATTTCTCCTTACAGTTCTATCATATTTTGCCTTACATATTTTTGATGTGTTGGTGTTAGGTGCATACATGTTAGGGATTGTTATGTCACCATGGAGAACTGACCCTTTTTTTCATTATGTAATACCCCTCTTTTTTCCTGATATTTTTTTTCTTCTGAAGACTGCTTTCTCTGAATTTAATATAGCTACTCCAGCTTTCTTTTGATTAGTGTTAGCGTGGTATATCTTTCTCCATTGGTTTACTTTTAAACTATCTGTCTTTGTATTTAAAATGGGTTTCTTGTAGACAACATGTAGATGGGTCCTTTATAAAGTCCATCCTGGTAATCTGTATCTTTTAATTGGTATATCTAGACTATTCACATTTGAAGTGATTGTCCTGTAACCGGATTAATACCTACTGTATTCTGTAACTTGTTCTTTGTATCCCCCCGACCCCCACTGCCTTTCTGGTTTTAATTGAGCATGTTATATAATTCCATCTCTCCTCTCTGAGGATATCAATTATACTTCCTTTAACAAATTTTAGTGATTGCACTAGAGTTTTTAATATACCCTTATAACTAATCTAAGTCCACTTTCATGTAATACTGCTGCTTCACAGGTCATGCAGGTACCTTATAACAGAGTATTCCCAACTTCATCTTCCCATTGCTTACTACTTTGCTGTCGTTCATTCATTTCACATACATTTCACTATTGTTTATTTATTTATTTATTTATTTGTCCTTTTTGAGACTGGCCGCACCACACTCAGCCAGTGAGCGCTGTGAGCGCACCAGTTATCCCTATATAGGATCCGAACCTGCAGCAGGAGTGCTGCTGCGCTCCCAGCGCCGCACTCTCCCAAGTGCACCATGGGCTTGGCCCTCACTATTGTTTATTTGAACAGACATCCTCTACTATATCCATTAAGAATAAGGAAATGAAAAGATTTTATTTTCCCTGTTTATTCCTTCTCCTGCATTCTTCCTTTCTTTATGTAGATCTGAGTTTCTGATATGGATCATTTTCCTTCTCTCTGAAGAACTTCTTTTAATATTTATTGTACAAAGGTCTGCTGGTGATGAATTCCTTTTGTTTTTGTTTGTCTGAGAAATTTCTCCTTCACTTTTTCACTGGATACAAAATTCTAGGTTGTTGGGTTTTTTCCCTTCAACACTTTAAATGCTTACTCTCCCTACTTGCATGATTTCTGATGAGAACTGTGATGTATTCTTGTATTTGTTCCTCTGTAGATATGGGGTTCCTCCCACCCCTCATATAGCTACTTTAAAACTTCTCTCTTTGTTTCATTTTCTATAGTTAGAATATACCTAGATGTAGTTTTTTTTTTTTTTGCTTGTGTTCTCTGAGCTCCCTGGATCTGTGGTTTAGTGTCTGTCATTAATTTTGGAACATTCTCAGTCATCATCACTTCAAATTTTTCTTCTACTTTATTCTCGTTTCCTTGTTTTAGTTCCCTGTTGTCTTTGCATTCCCTTAAAATCTCCTTTTTTTTTTACAATGTGGAGGATGAGTTTGAGGGCATGCAATGGGTTCAGGAGGGCATGGTAAAAATGTATTGCCACAATATAGGTGAGAGGTGGAACAATGTGGAGGATGAGTTTGAGGCCATGCAATGGGTTCAGGAGGGCATGGTAAAAATGTATTGCCACAATATAGGTGAGAGGTGGAGTTGCTGAGAGAATTGGTAGCATGGTTTGGGGAGAAGATGAGCTCAAGAGATGTTTCAGAAATGGGAGGAACCATCAGGCTTCCCCCATATCCTTGGGCCTGACTCTTGGTCTCAGACAACTAATGTACCATACCAGAATTAACTATCAGCCCATCCATAAAAGAGAGAAATCTGATGATCCTGTTCACACTAATATATCAATGACTGGTAACAGCTCAATGTCCTTTCTCAGAGGACTTTGAATTTAAAAGAGGATGCCTGGAATGGGCAATGAGGGCGTTGAATGATGGAATCTCAGCTTCTTTGGATCTCGATAGGGAGGTAAATACTGGGCGGGGGGGTGGAGTTAAGAAAAAGAGACTTACTGCTTCCCTTAAATCAGTGGCTCTCCACTGGGGACAGTTTTGCCCCCCAGTGGACATTTGGTAATGTCTGAAGACACTTTTGGCTGTTATAACTTAGGGAGGAAGTGCTAGAGGTTAGAGATGAGTGATGCTGCTGAATGTCCTACAATGAGCAGGACAGCCCCTGCCAGCAAAGAACTATCTAGCCCAGTACAACAATAGTGATGAAGTTGAGAAAGCCTGTCTGAAATCATTACGTGAGTAGCTCTGCATGAAGGCTTGCCTTGTCTCTAAGTCTTAACCTAATTATTAGGTTGAACAATCATAACTTGAGGGATGAAACCATAAAGTAACTTCTATTCCGATCTTCAACGGTTCCTTTAAAACAGTTCTGTGGGGCTTGCTCTTGCCCTGTTCTTGGATGAAAACTTGTACAGACCTATGGATTTTCTGAACACTGTTATACAATGAAAAAAAAAAAAAGCCCTATATTCATTTTAAGCCACAGAGTACAATTTCAATTCAATAATTAAAATGTCTAGTCCCTTATAATAATCAAAACCCCAAACCTGATTTAAAGCTGAGCCGCTCCCTTTGCCTGGCCTGGGGATGACTCTTCTTAAATAGAGTCTGCACCTTGTTGCTGTTTTAGCTGTAATCCAGTTATGGCACTGGAGCCTCACTGACGTAGTGGTAATGTGTAGGAAAAGGGGAAGTATTCTGTAATCGTATGATTAAGTGTCTTCTTGCAAGCCTGTGTTCCTGGGCTGTGTCAGCTTTTTCTCCCCCTTACACGAGATGGGAAGACTAAAAGGGGCTAGAGCTATGTAATTCCCTTCCTCCACATATGATACGGCTCTGATAACATCTTTTCCCTGCTGAGTGGGGCTTTGGTATGAAGAACATTCTGGGCATATTTTGAAATACTTCTCCCCTCCCCTTTCCAGAAGCATGAGGGTTTTCTCTTTGCTCTTTAGTGTTATAATCTGGTGGCATTCCAGGATGTAAAACACACAGAAGTGTGTGGGGGCCTCCTAAACTGAGGCCCTCAGGAATTTGCCACTCTCATGGTGGTCCATACTCTGCCTCCGGCAACTTGTCAAAGTTACTGCTTTTTTTTTTCTTTTTTTTTTGTCTTTTTCCGTGTCCGGCAACGGATCGCAACCCTCAGTGTTGCCCCCGTACCGGACCGGGGACCGGCAACGGGATCGCAACCCTCGGCGTTGCTCCCGCGCCTCGCTCAGCCAGTGAGCGGGAACCGGTCTGTATGTGGGATCCGAACCCTTGGGCGGGAGCGCCGCCGCGCTTCCCAAGCGGCGCACTTATCCAGTGCGCCACCGGGCCGGCCCCAAAGTTACTGCTTTTGTGTTCCTACCAGTTCACAGCTCCAGCACCTTCTGCTCCAGGTAAGCTGGTCTCAGCTCTGATTCTCTGTTCTTGCCTGTCTTTCCATATTTTGTGGTGGCAGTTTGTCCTATGACCTCAATTCTCTGATAGGTCCAAGAAAAGTAATAGATTTTCAATTCGTTCAGGTTTTTCTTATTGTAAATAATGGGAATGATGACTTCTGAACTCAAGAAATTAGAGAATGAAAAAAAGGTATTTTATATTTATATGCATATTTACAATTTCTGGTGCTCTTTGTTCCTTTTGGTAGATCCAAATTTCCAACTTATTTCCTTTTTCTTCAGCCCAGAGAACTTTTAAAAATATTTCTTCAAGCACAGATTTCCTGGCAATGAATTATCTCATTTTTTTTGTTTGTCCAAATGTGTATTTGTTTCACCTTAATTTTTAAGGTTATTTAAAAATAGAATTCTAGGTTGACCATTTGTTTCCTTCTTTCAGCTTTAAAGACGTGGTTCCGTTGCTTTTTGGACAGCCTCATTTCTGATGAGAAATCAATGGATGTTCTGCAGAGTCATATCTTCTATTAAACCCATCCAGTGAAGTTTTTTTTTTTTATTTTTGTCTTTTTTCCGTGTCCGGCAACGGATCGCAACCCTCAGTGTCGCCCCCGTACTGGACCGGGACTGGCAATGGGATCGCAACCCTCGGTGTTGCCCCCGCGCCTCGCTCAGCCAGTGAGCGGGAACCGGTCTGTATGTGGGATCCGAACCCTCGGGCGGGAGCGCCGCCGCGCTTCCCAAGCGGCGCACTATCCAGTGCGCCACCGGGCCGGCCCCGGTGAAGTTTTTTTTAGAAATAATAATTTTCAGGTCTAGACATTCCTTTTTTGTTTTATAGCTTCAACTTCTCTTTTGAGATTCACTGTCTGTTACTTCATTATGTTCATGGTTTCCTTTAAACTCTCTGAACATATTTCTAATGGCTCTTTCTATTCTTTGTGTGCTCATCTGTCATCTTTGTCAAATCTGGTTTTGTTTCTGTTGACTGCTTTTTCACTAATTATGTTGTATTTTTCTACTTCTTTGCATGTCTAGCAATTTTTAATCGACTGCTGGACAGTATGAATGCTATGTTATTAAGTGTCTGGACTTGGTTGTCTTCCTGTGTAGAGTATTGAGTTTTGTTTTGGCACGTAGTTACTTGCAGATAAACTTGATCATCTCAAGTCTTCTCATAAAGCACCATTAAGAAATGTCTAAAGTAACCTTTGCTCTAGGGCTGCTTTAGCTCTGCACTTAAGGCATGGCTTTTCTGCTGAATGGCCAGGGTGCTCAACAAGGTTTCTCTGCTCTGGTTTGTCAGAACTCAGACGTCTCCCAGTCCTGTGTGAGCTCTGGTGACTGTTCAGGGCACAGCTCCTCTATAGTTTTTCTTTGCTCCACTTTGTAGCATCTCACCTTACACAGGCAGAGCTTCATGTTTAGCCAAAGACTCAAAGGCGTTCCTTTGCAGATTTCTGGAGCACTTTCACTGTGTGGCTCCTTCTTCTCTGATACTTTGCTCCTGAAATTCCAGCATCCTTTGCTTCACCAAACTCTGGCCTCTATCTTGTAATCTCAACGGGAGGACAAGGCTGTGCTTGGTTTCTTCCTCCTTATGCTATGGTTGGAAAGTTGTCCCCAGCTAGAGAGCTAGACAGGGGATTGTAAACAAAATGTGATTTGTTTTTCTTTCTTTTTTTTTTTTCCTTTTTGTCTTTTTCCGTGTCCGGCAACGGATCCCTCAGTGTCGCGCCTGTACCAGGCCGGGACCGGCAACGGGATCGCAACCCTCGGCGTTGCTCCCGCGCCTCGCTCAGCCAGCGAGCGGGAACCGGTCTGTATGTGGGATCCGAACCCTCGGCGGGAGCGCTGCCACGCTTCCCAAGCGGCGCACTAGCGCATGCGCCACCGGGCCGGCCCTGTTTTTCTTTTTTTAGGGATCAGTGTCTTAAATTTCCTGTTGTCCAATGTCTGAGAAGTATCATATACTTCTGCCCAGTTTTATGGTTTATGGCAGGATGGTTATACAGGACCAGTTATGACATCATGGCTAGAGCAAAAAATATATAATTTTATTTTCTTCCAAATCAAAAGCCGGTACCATTTGTGGAATAATCTTCCTTTTTTTTTTTTTTTCTGACCGGTAAGAGTATTGCAACCCTTGGCATGGTGTTGTCTGCACCACGCTCAGCCAGTGAGCGCACCAGCCATCCCTATATAGGATCTGAACCCACAGCCTCAGCACTACCAGTGCTGCACTCTCCTGAGTGAGCCACGGGGCCGGCCCCTGTGGAATAATCTTTCTACTCCTCTCAAATCTTAAATCTCATCTACTCAATTTGTGTATACACACACACACCCTTTTTTTCTGCACGATTCTACTGGTTTATTCCTCTCATACATATATCTTATTTCTTTATGATTTTCTGTTTTAAATTTGAAAAGTCCATTGTATATACCTCCTCTCAAATCTTAAATCTCATCTACTCAATTTGTGTATACACACACACACCCTTTTTTTCTGCACGATTCTACTGGTTTATTCCTCTTATACATATATCTTATTTCTTTATGATTTTCTGTTTTAAATTTGAAAAGTCCATTGTATATACAATACAGAAAGGAAAAACTCCACTCATTTCCAATGCTTTCCTTAGATTAGTCACTGTTAAGTGTTTCATGAATACTCTTCCAAACATTTTATACAATAAGAACATTACCTAACATTTATTAAGCTCTTACTGTTTGTTTAACAAACATAGTGTCCATGCAGTTCTAAGTACTTTACAAATATGAGCTCCCTTAATTCTCACAATAACTCTATATGGTGGGGATTATCCCCTCAACAGGTGATGACACACGTTAAGGGTATGTCCAGGGTCACGTGTGATTTGAGCCCCAGGTACCCAGCCTCCCGCTGCCACATCACCCTCACCTGTGGCCTCCCTGGGTACATAAAACGTCTAAACTGTTGCCTTTCTGAAACACTGTCTCGTTGTTGTGGAGCTGCCCGTTCTTCCACGATCATGCAGGCCTTTCCCTGTGAGGTGACTTTTTATGCCCTTTGCCTATTTTCAGTTGAATCATTAATCTTTTTATTGCTGATCTTAAAGAGCTCTTTGAATATCAAGAAAATTTATTCGTTGTCTTATGGATTGCTAATACTTCAAATGTATTTATTTACTTCATTTACAATGTTTTGTTTTGTTTTTAAAGCTTTTGAGCACGTTTTTGCTCCTGTTTCAAGAATTTCAACCACTTCTGTAGTCCAGGTGATCGGTCTTTTCCATTTAGTCGGCAGCTCCCAGCCCAGGTGTGGTCAGGAGAGGCGCTGGTTCTTCAGAAGCTGCCAGGTGTCCATTGCGCAGCTGCAGAGAGGGTGTGGGTTTGGTGTCTCACCTGGGCTTCCTCCACTTTGAGGTAATGAGATTATCAACCCTTTTTGCTCTCCTGATGATTTTCCTTAGCATTTGCGTCAACCTGTCTAGAATTTCTATCGAGTGTCTCTGCACCACGTTCTGATGACCGTCGTTGGCGGCTCGGGTGAGTATTGTGGCGTCGGTCCTCTCGTTACCGTTTTTCCTGCATTGTCCTCATCATTTCATTCCTCTGCTCTTCCAGATTAGCTTTGTTATAAATCTGTCAATTTCCTTCCACCTATCTTTTTAAAATCCCCTTCTCCAGAGGGAAATGTCTAGAAACAAAGGGATCCTCAGGTCTGAAACTTAGGAGAGAAACCTGCACTGGAGCTGTGGATTAGGAAACTCCCGGGACAGAGCAGTGGTTCTCAGCTTGGGACAGTTTAGCCCCCGGGAGACATTTGAAGGTCTGGAGACAGTATTGGTTCTCAGAACTGAGGGAACGCCATGGCCTCTGGTGACAGTGCACAGGCAGCCGCCACAACAGAGAGTTACCTGACCCCAATGTCAGTGGACCTGAGGTTGAGAAACCCAGGGATGAGCCTGTGGGCTGGCTGGGGCTGCCCCTGAGTCTGTGGCCTGTGTGGGTGGCAGGAACGTCTGAGGGAAGCACCAGAGAGCACAGTGTCTAGGAGAGTCCCCAGTCAAGCCACCGATTCTGGGGAAGGGGTGGGAGAGGGGCTGACCTGCCACACCTCACAAGCCTGTCCAGGGGCTGGGAGTTGAGAGTGATCGGGAGAGAGATGTGGTCAGAGCTGCACTTTGCAAAGTCCACTGTGGATGCCGAGGACGGTGGTGCTGTGGCTGCATGTGGAGAGGAGCGGGGGAAGGAGTGACTCTGAAGTCAGAACCCAGGACAGGGCAGTGAGCTGGACACAGGGAGGGAGCAGCGGCCAGCAGCCTCACGGCCCCGCCTGCAGGAGCACCCCTCACCTCCTCAGGGTGCCGGTGCCCGGTGCACTCGACACTCCCATCTCCTGGGCTCCTGCCAGGGTACTAAGCCCTGTGCCCTGGGCAAGTGCCCCTCCCCAGTGAACCCATCCAGCCTTGCACCTGGCCCCTTTGTCCTCTCAGTCTGATTCCAGGACCCTGTCTGGCTCCAGCTCGCTGTACCACCTAGTTCTAGAAGTTGCCTGGCTGGATAGTCACTTTTTCTCCCTCCCCAGGTTCAGCAGCGCACCCCAGCTGGTTTACAGTGGGGTCTGACCCCAGCTGTTGACCTGCCAGCCGGGTGTGCCAGCTCCTGAGAAGATGCCTTCTTCCTCATGAGGAGGGTGCTTCTGCAGAACCTTCCAGCACAGTAGATGTGCTTGTCTCTGGGGGTGGGGACACCTATGCACTCCCAGAGGTTCCAGAGGGGCTTGTGGAGGCATGTCCCTGTGCCTTCGTCCCAGTGTTCAGAAGCCCCAGTCTCCCCACGGAACTCTGACCTCACAGAGCAGAAGCTGCCTTGGCTGCTTCCAGGCCGGGTAGTGAGAGCCCATGGTGCCCTGTCCTTGTAGGATGGGTCCCCCCTCCCCAGGGAGTTTCAAATGCCTGCATCACCCCACCCACCACAGCATCCCCTCCACTGGGATCTTCCCAGGCCACCACTCAGGGAGCCCCCACATTGTGACAGGGACCAATTGGCCTGGGGACCAATCAGGACAGCATCTTCTGAACCCATTGCTGGACTGGGCCAGCCAGTCCCAAGTCCTCTCCGGATGCCACTCATATCAGTCCAGGTCTTCCAAGATGCAGATGGGATTAAATGTATAAGGATCTTGTCAGAGTTTATCAGATGACAATCAGATATTGTTATTAGTAGAGACAGAACAGGGAGGGAGCTGGGAAGGGCTGGGCGAGCCATCAGCTCTGACTTCTAGTGTGGAAAAGGGAAGAAAGGTTGGACAGGAGTGATGTCCATCGCTGAACAGTCGAGGAAGGTTCCAGAAAGCTGCCAGGGGCAGAAAAATATAACTGAACTAACACTGACTCAAGAGGAAATAGAGAACTTAAATAGTCATATAACTCTTAAAGAAATAGAATTAGTAATTAAATCACAAGGAAAACATCAGGCCCAATCAGGGAGTTCCACTGAACTTTTGAAATATAAATTCCCTGTAGAATTTTTCCCTAATCGTTTACAAGGCAGCACAACCTGGATAAAAACAATGCAATACACAGCTGTAAAAACTCTAGACAGGTTATCAGTAAACCAGATCTTAATAGAAATAAAGACGATACTCAATCATACTCAAGTCTGATTTACCCCAGGAATGAGAGGTTGGTTCCACTTTAGGAAATCGGTTAATGTAAGCCATCATCTTAACATATAGAAGGAGAAAAATCAGATGAACGTCTCAATGTAGAGAAAGCATTTGACAGAATTTATCACCTATTCATGATAATTCCTAGAAATCAAGACTAGAAGCGAATTTCATAACCCAACAAAGGGTATCTATTTTTTAAAAGAACACAGCAAACATCATACTTAATGGCAAAAAGTTGAAAGTATTTTCTTTAAGTTGAGGAGCAGGGCAGGGTTCCCACCTTCACGTTGTGTGCATCATTGTACCAGTCAGCACAGTAAATCCCAGTTCACACAGGAAGGTAAGAAAAAGAAATAAAATATGTAAGAATTGGGGAAAACTGAAACATTCTTCAACGTATCTACGTAGAAAATGTAAAGAAATCTAACAATATTCTAATTAATATTTAGCAATGTTTCTGTATATAAAATTAATATACAAAGAGAACTGCATTTCTTTTTTTTTTTTTTTTTTTTTTTTTTTTTTTTTTTTTTACACAGGACCGGCCTGTGGCTCACTTGGGAGACTGTGGTGCTGACAACACCAAGGCCATGGGTTCGGATCCTGTATAGGGCTGGCCCATGGCTCACTGGGTGAGCGTGGTGCTGACAACACCAAGTCAAGGGTTGAGATCCCCTTACCGGTCATCTTTAAAAAAAAAAATATGAGGAACACAAAATGGAACTTTAGAAATGAAATGCTTTGTTATATATGAAAGTATATAAAATATCTGTGAATAAACATCTTATAAATGTGCAGGACGTTGGTGGAGAAAATTATAAAACTTCATTGAAATAAACTAAAAATGACCCTAATAAATGGACATACATATTGTTTATGGTTTGGAAACCTCAATATCAAAGAGATGTATATTTGCCCCAAATTGGTCCGTTGATTATACAATCCTGCCGAAAGCCCACTATGTATGTGTATAACCTGACAAGTTGATTCTAAAAATTATAAAGGCAAATAAATGGTCAGTAATGGCAAAATTCTCCTGAAGAAGAAAGCCAGGTGGGGTGTTGACCTCTTCACAAAGGTTTAGTAATTCGCGTGGTGTGGAGCCAGCCCAGAGGTCGACAGCAGGCACCTGAGCAGCTGGGGAGCCAGACACAGGGGATCTTCCCATGGATGGTGACATGACAATTTGGTTATAAATGAATCCCTGCCTCACATCACACAGAAAAATCAGTTGCAAGTGGTTTAAAATGGAGAAAGCAAAGCTGCGTGCATTTTAGAAAAGGCTGTAGGAAGGTATGTCCTCAGCACTCCAAAAGAACAAGCAAAGGGTGTCTTCACGACAACGAGCTCAGGAAGAAATTCCTCGGGTCCAAAAAGCACAGAACATAAAGGAAAAGTTGGACATATTTCGATTACACTAGAACATAGAACTTCTGTGTAACAAAAGAACCATGAACTAAGCAAGAGACAAACCACAGACCGACTGCGAACGCCCTACTGGAGGTCTGGACCCAGCACGTGTGAGAACTTCTGCACGTCCACGGGAAGGAGAGAAGTGATTCAGCTGGAAAGTGGACGAAGGACTTGAGCAGGCACTTTGACAAAGCAAAAAACGCAAATGCGTGATAAATACATGAGAAGATGCTCAACTTCCCCAGTCATCAGGGAAAGGCAGGTAAAAACCAGAGCGAGGTACTTGCAATACCCACCAGGTCGACGAGAGCAGGGAGGCGGACAATCCAGGGTGCTGGGCGGGTCCGAGACCGGCTGGGGCTGGCGTGCTGCCGTGGGGGCCAGTCGGTGCACCCCGGGCCCTCGGGGGACCCAGCGAGGCCGAGGCGTGGCCCCGTGGTCGGCGACCCCCGCCCTGCAGCGAGCTCTGCAGGAGCGCCCCTTACACGTTCATGGAGAACTGCTGGAAATAGCGGCAAAGGGAAAGCAGCACAAGTCCCCACCAGAACAGAGGACAAACAAATCGTCACGCAGCAGCCTGACACGTGTGGTCTGATCCGCAGTGGCACGCAGTGACTCGGGGGCGTCACAGCAGAGCATGCAGCAAGCCCTGTTCACGCGGGTTCACAGCCCGTAACGCTGCACAGTGTCCCCTGCACACGACGCGGAGCAGGCGGTGGCCAGTGCGGGATTCAGGACAGCACTGGCCTCTGCGCCGCGGGGTCTGGGGTGGCTGCACAGTGTCTGCCTGTGAAGGGGTGGCACAAGCTGGAGGTACAGGGACCCTCTGCCCCCTCCACAGAGCCACCAGCACCCTTTGTTATTTTAAAAATTAGACGTTAATTATATACGAAAGAAAAAAATCCTCACTTCTCCTTCTTCACCTCTTCATAAAGGGACCCGACACAGGGGCAGAGGCGGGACTGAGAAGGGGGACACGTCTCGGGAACGCCGGAGGCTGCCAGGCCTGCAGGTGCAGCGGCGGAGTGGAGAGTGGCGGGGGCCGGGCGATGAGGACAGAGGGCATGACGACGACCATCGTTGCCAAGCACGAGGGCAGTCACCAACTCGGGGACCCCTGGAGGACTGTGGGTGACATCAATCTTCCCAGCATGTGACTTTCTCCAGCGGCTGGAGCCTGGTGGGTGTGTCACTGGAGCTCCAAAGTGGGAACTGGGCCAGGTGAATAGGGCAGAGGGACCAGAGACGCTGACGTCACAAGAGGGGGGGGACGCGGGTCTGAGCGAGGGGAGGGTCCGAGAGGAAGAGCGGGGTCCGCGAGGTGCGAGGCGTCCTCTGGGTGTCCCGGTGACCGGCACCAGCCTCTGGCCCCGCTCACTTGCAGGGCCCCGGCCTCCCGCTCCGGGCCGCTCAGCGCCGCCTGTCAGCTCTGCCTGTCACACTCCTCCAGCGTTTCAAACCCTGTCCTCCCTCTGCCACCCTGTAATGTCCCCTCCTCAGCCTCAGTTGATTATCTTTTTTCTTGATTCACTGAGAAAGTAGAGCCGTCGAAAGAAAGTCCTCGTCCGTCCACGCTGGCCTGCCAGTCCTCACTTCTCCTTCTTCACCTCTTCATAAAGGGACCCGACACAGGGGCAGAGGCGGGACTGAGAAGGGGGAGACGTCTCGGGAACGCCGGAGGCTGCCAGGCCTGCAGGTGCAGCGGCGGAGTGGAGAGTGGCGGGGGCCGGGCGATGAGGACAGAGGGCATGACGACGACCATCGTTGCCAAGCACGAGGGCAGTCACCAACTCGGGGACCCCTGGAGGACTGTGGGTGACATCAATCTTCCCAGCATGTGACTTTCTCCAGCGGCTGGAGCCTGGTGGGTGTGTCACTGGAGCTCCAAAGTGGGAACTGGGCCAGGTGAATAGGGCAGAGGGACCAGAGACGCTGACGTCACAAGAGGGGGGGGGACGCGGGTCTGAGCGAGGGGAGGGTCCGCGAGGAAGAGCGGGGTCCGCGAGGGGCGAGGCGTCCTCTGGGTGTCCCGGTGACCGGCACCAGCCTCTGGCCCCGCTCACTTGCAGGGCCCCGGCCTCCCGCTCCGGGCCGCTCAGCGCCGCCTGTCAGCTCTGCCTGTCACACTCCTCCAGCATTTCAAACCCTGTCCTCCCTCTGCCACCCTGTAATGTCCCCTCCTCAGCCTCAGTTGATTATCTTTTTTCTTGATTCACTGAGAAAGTAGAGCCGTCGAAAGAAAGTCCTCGTCCGTCCACGCTGGCCTGCCAGCCCACCCGTGCCTGCAGGCGCGTGACCTGTCTTCCCTTCTGCTACAGTGGCGGAGCTGTCCTGAGCCCTGTGAGCACTTGCCTAGGCCGGCCAGTGGTCACCGCGCAGAGCCCAGTGATATCCCTGTCCTTAAACACATGCACACGCCCTCAGTGCTGCGTCTCTGTCGAGCTATTGTCCCTCGTCTCTGCTCCCGTTTGCAGGAAAACTCGTTGGACAAGCTGTCTACACCTGCTGATGCACCTCCTCGCGACTCAGTCTCCTTGATACGCTCCTGTGTGGACACTGCCTTTGTCGCGGTCACGGGCACCCGTCGTCCCGCTGTCATCGTTGGATGCTGGTCCCCCACCGGCTCGGTTCTGGTACCTCCAGCACCCTCTCTCTGTCCACACTTACTCCCTTGGTGGCGATGACTTCTGTCTCAGGCAGCGTGACGCACTGGAGGGGACTGTCTCCCGTGATCTGTGCAGGGTGCAGCAAAACCTCAAGAGGGGACTCGTGATGCCTCAGTTGCCCCCCAGGCCTGCAGAAACAAGGGGAAGGAGGCGGACTGGCACCTGGGGAGAGAGATGGAGGGCGGGGGCGTGCTGACCAGGGCGCGGCCTTCCCCGGAGGCTCACATGCCCTGACCACACTCTTCTTCCTGCAGGTGACTACGGGTGCTCCCTTAGGCCAAGCCCAACCAGAGGCCACGGGTCAAGGGCGCAAGCTGACCTGGCCTGCATAGGTCAGCCCCATGGCACAGAGCAGAGTGCGGAGGGACGAACCGGAAGCGTGAACACAGCCTCACACCCACGTCTCCGGCTCTGGATCCTCTGGGCACCCTTGAGGCATCCAGCTGCCTGCGGAACATCTCCGCTTCTGTGACAAATGTGTGACTCTCTTCACCTGTGACTAGCAAGCTCTCCCGTCTTCCCCACCTCAGTAAAGGGTACTAGCACCACAAAGTGGCTCAGGCCCCAAACTAAGAGCCTTGCTTTCTGTCTGTCTTTGAGCCTCACATCTGATGCCTCAGCAGCTCTAGAATGGAGCCGCCACTCACGACCCCCACCCAGCCCCCCACCTCTACGGGCTGCTGGTAAAGCCCACCTGGTCTCCCTGTTTCTCTGCACAACAGACTCATCGGCAGCCTCTCCTATAGCCTTCCCCCTACTTCCCAGCTAAGTGACCCCGAGTTTGTTTGGGGTGACCGTGTGCCCCCCTCAGTGGCGATGGCAGTCCCGGTCCACTTTGCCATAGTTCACTTTCCACCCTCTTAAAGCCAGGAGGGCCCAGGTCTGCCTGGTGAACGTCAGAGAAGTTTGCTGAGAAGCTTCTGAGAAACCTTCCTTTGTTATAAAAGGACGTTATAAATTAATTTTAGAAACGGGTATCCCGGTTATGCCTGCCCCTTTCTGTCTGTCTGAGATGTGATGCTCTGTGCTTTGGCAGCCACCTTGGGCCAGAGGCAAAAAGTGTACCTGGTAATCATGGAAACCGCACACTCCACGCCTTCTTACTAAGCAAGGCTAACGCTGTGCGTCCAGGCTGCTGCCGGCTGGGGTTGGTTACTTGCATCTGAACGCACCCGAATGCTGCACGCGCTGGCCTCGTGCAGTCCGTGCTCCACACAGCAGCCAGAGGGGTCCTTTAGAGCACGAGTCAGGTGACAACATGACTGCGCAGAACTCTCCGGAGCCCCGATGCCCGCCGAAGCCTCTGCACTGGCTGTCCCCTCTGCCTGGTCTCACTTTGCACCTCTCTACAACCTTCGGGTCCACTCGAGGACCCCTTGTCTCCAGACAGAGGTGTTCCCTGACCCTGGCGCAGAAGAGCCTCCTCCAGCATCGCTGACAACATCGTTCCCTTGTTTCGTGTCCCCGCACCGAGGGCGCCTGCCGCTGTGTGTGACCCGTGTTTGCTCTCCGGGAGCTGGTGAGGGGTGCGGGGTTTGGCTCCTGAGTTCTGCCCCCTTTGCCTGTCACCAGGAGCGTGACCAGGGAAGGCCTCTTAGAAGGTTGTGCGGGTCGACGAGCAAACGGTGTGAACAGCAGCGCGTCGCACAAAGCAAGCGCTGTGCAAATGCTCGCTGTCCTGTGCGTAACACTGTCACCTCCGTGGGCCGGAGCTGCGGGCCGAGGAGTGACAGGTGCTCAGTGAGGGCTCCTTGGGTGGCTGGAAGGACGGCAGCGCGTGACAACATGTTCTCAAACGTTTATGGAATGCATGGCGGGACAAAGGAATCTGAATTGAGAGCTTGGAGCTGATTCCGTGTGTGGTGACAGCGAGGTCCTGGGTGTGACCGAGGGCCGCGGGGCCCCACGGCAGGGTGGTCCTGAAAACCCGAGAGGCCGGGGAGCGGGAAGCACCGTCCACCAAGACGGCAGGAGAGGGCCCGGGAGCCCGCACGTCCTCGGGGGGGGAGCGCGGTCCCCAGCGCGGGGAACCGGGGTCCTGACGTCCCGCTTTGGGCCGGAGCACCTCGCGGCTGCCGAGGTCTCCCGGGGGAACGAGGGGTCCGCTGGGCAGGGTCCGGGGCGGCCGCGCCTGCAGGGCGAGCTCTGGGGACCGCCCCGCCCCGGCCCCTCCGCGGCAGGCGCGGCCGTCGGGGACCCCCGGGCCCAGCGTCG
>NW_007727484.1:70209-72995 GCF_000696425.1 Galeopterus variegatus | reverse complement strand
AAGCTGTGCGTGGCGCGACGAGTGCGTGTGTGTCGGTGCATGTGCGTGTGTGTGCGCGCGCATGTCCGTGCGTGTGTGTCGGTGCATGTGTGTATGTTAGTGCATGTGCGTGTGTGTGCGCGCGCGAGTGTGGGTGCGCGCGCGTGTGTCGGTGCATGTGCGTGTGTGTCGGTGCGAGTGCGTGTGTGTTGGTGCATGTGCGCGTGTGTTAGTGCACGCGCGTGTGGTCGCGGCGGCCGCGGGGTAGACGCTGGGCGGGGCCCNGCGGAGGGCGGGGACCCAGGGGGGAGGGGTGGGCGCAGGTTCCCGTCCTTGTCAGCCGCTCAGGCGCCTTCCGGCCAGTCCTTAACCCGCACACTCCGTTCGAGTACATGATCCTGGCCACCATCATCGCCAACTGCATCGTGCTGGCCCTGGAGCAGCACCTCCCCGATGGGGACAAGACGCCCATGTCCGAGCGGCTGGTGAGTGCGGGCGGCCCAGAGCCTGGGGCCTGGGCTGGGGCGGAGGCAGCCTTCGGAGTCCCCTCGGAGTCCCCTCTGAGTCCTCATCGGTGCCCGAGCACTTGCTTGCTTGGCAAGGAGACTTCAGCCGAGGAAAGGGATAGAGCTTGGGCCCCTAACGCTCCCCACAAGGGCCAGGAGCCACCCTACACCCCAAACGGGCCACTGAGGCCTGTGTCGCTGGCCTCGGTCTAAGCATTCATCACGTGTAGTCAGGAATGTCAGGCTCTAGGAGTGCCCAGGGAGCGCTGGGCTGGCCGCCACCCTTGCCTGCAGGGCTTTGACAGCCTTTGGCTCCTGTGGTGCAGCCATGAATCTAGAGACCATGAACCTCTCCTTTGGAGTTACCTTCTGTGGCCCTGCTTGAATCCCCTGCCCCAAGGGGGCCATCCCTTCCCGTGGGGACCATTCCTTTGCAGACGTTCTGAATCATTCCTGCCCACCCTTAGCTTCCTGCCAAAGGCTCCCCAGGCCCCTGTGGTATCCCCTGTTGAAGCATAGAACCCGTGAGAGTGGGGGGTCTCTGTAGGGTGGTGGGACCATGGTCCTCCTGGCCCAGCAGGAGGCAGAGTTGAAGGACAACCGTGGGGTCTCTGGAGGGACTGGGTCAGAGGGAAAGGTGACATTTCAGGTGATGAGCACCATTTCAAAGCTGAGGCATGTACCCTGTCCCACACATCTCCCCGCTGCTTTGGCCCCCTTGCCTGGGCTCAGTGTGGACTCAGCATGGGCTGAGGAGCAGCAAACATGGGTGTCCAGCGAGGGGCCTGTGTCCTGAGGTCCCTGAGAACATGGCTTCTCCTGGGGGCATCCAGAGGCTGCTCCTTCTTGCCTTGAACCCTGGCTCTGCTTCCCTAACTCCAACTGGAGATGAGGACCTCTAATAGATGAGGCCTGTTGGGTGCTGAGCATGGGACCTGGCTCAGTGGTGCAGAAGGGGTGATGGGTGAGGCTGACCTGGAGGTGCCCGTGAGTGGGTGGGGCACCGGGAGTAGGCAGGGAAGTGGACAGCCAGGGCACAGGGAGGTTTCATGGAGCACAACCCAAAAGGCCACATGGGGCTTGGGTCTTGGGAGTCAGGGGACGAGGGGTGTGAGGGACAGCCCAGCCAGCCACACCACAAGGTGAAAGGTGAGTCGTGGTCCCTGTGGGGGAATCGGGCATGGAGCCTGATGGGGTTGCTCACCTTCTCTGGGCCTCAGGCTCCTGCTGGTGATGTGGGTCCTCTGGCCACTTTGTCCCAGGAGTCAGCATCCACCCCAGAACCTAGGAAGAGGGTATAAGTGGGAGGAAACTGGGGTTACGGCAGGCAGCCTTGAATGCTAGGCCATAGGGTGCATGCATATCTCCAAGGATGTCTGGCAGGAGTAGGAACAGAGGGGCTCACAGCCTAGGGGTCAGACCAGGGGCAGGGGCAGGGAGGCCGGTGTGCAGTGGTCAGGGTCAGGCCTGTGCTGCCCTGCTGGGTGGCAGGTGTAATGGAGGCATGGAGAAGCCTGATGTTTGGGCTCCCACCTGGCAGGTGTGGGAGGGTTTGCTTTGTGGCCACGGGTGTGGGAGGGATGCACTTTTAGGAGTTGGGGGCCATGGTGTCGGGCCCTGGACCTGGCCTGAAGGTCTGAGGAGCTCTTGGCTCACCTCAGTCCCATGTGCAGGCACAGCCCTCGAAGGCCCTTAGAATGGACGGAAGGTTGGCGGTGCTGCCGGGAGACAGGTCGAGGGCTGGCTGGTGCAGTGGCGTCTCTCAGCTGTTTGCTAGACACACCCTAGGTGGGGCCTCCCTGGCTCCCTGGCTCTGGGGGCTCCACTTCCCACCCACCCACCAACTTCCTGAGCTGCCTTTAGCAGGAACCCCCACCTTGCAACACCACCGACTCCCATGGCTGCGGCCACCCACCCCTGCCAGCCCGCCCTCAGCTGCCTGCCGGTCACGGGTGGGGCTGGGAGAAGGGTCTGGGTGGCGCCTCCGGCCCAGCTGCCGGCTCTGGAGTCTGGCCGGCTCTTCTCTTTTCTATCCAGAAACTTACTGTGAAAACCGGTGTTGGCCGGGGCTCAGCTGTCCCCCTGGGGCAGGTGGTCAGCAGCCCCTCCCTTTGGGGAGAGGAGGCCTCTCAACTAAACTAGACCAAAAGGTTCAAGGCCAAGAGAGCCGCGTCCTCCTTCAGGAGCCTCACCCGTCATGAGTCAGCCTCAGGACAGCAGGTTGAGGGGCCTGGCCCGACGGACACTCAGCTGCCCAGGCCTCCTGGGGAGGAAGGCACAGGCTGTGGGACAGGCCCACCC
>NW_007727484.1:61052-69896 GCF_000696425.1 Galeopterus variegatus | reverse complement strand
CCCCTGCCAGCCCGCCCTCAGCTGCCTGCCGCTCACGGGTGGGCCTGGGAGAAGGGTCTGGGTGGCGCCTCCGGCCCAGCTGCCGGCTCTGGAGTCTGGCCGGCTCTTCTCTTTTCTATCCAGAAACTTACTGTGAAAACCGGTGTTGGCCGGAGCTCAGCTGTCCCCCTGGGGCAGGTGGTCAGCAGCCCCTCCCTTTGGGGAGAGGAGGCCTCTCAACTAAACTAGACCAAAAGGTTCAAGGCCAAGAGAGCCGCGTCCTCCTTCAGGAGCCTCACCCGTCATGAGTCAGCCTCAGGACAGCAGGTTGAGGGGCCTGGCCCGACGGACACTCAGCTGCCCAGGCCTCCTGGGGAGGAAGGCACAGGCTGTGGGACAGGCCCACCCACCACGCCTGGTGGCTCTTCGGGGCCAGTCCCGGGCCCTGTTGCCCTGGCCACTCCCTGGCAGGGCAGCGCAGCTTTCTGGAGGGCAGGTCCTCCTATGGCTTCCACGGTCCTGGGGGCGAACCCTCAGGGGAGGCCCTTGAAGCTGGCTGCCTCCAACCAGCCCTTCATCTGCTTCTTGAGACAGCATCCCTGAGGGCCCACCCTCCTGGCCCAGCTCCCCAGGGCTCGCCTGTGCCCAGAGGCTCTCTCTCGCCTCCCTCCCGCAGGCACTTGCCACGCTGCGTCTTCACGTGGCATCCTCCACCCCAAGCTCCACAGCACGGTGCTCTCTGCTCAGCACTGGAGGGGCCTGGCCCCGCTCGGAGCTCAGTAACTGTTGGCTGCGATGCAGCCTGGAGTGCAGGAAGGGACTTTTGACTTCATTCCTCTGGTCACATTGTTACTTCCACCCTGAACTCCTCTCCTTAAGCTCTAGCTGTGGAAGCCTTGCCCCCAGCTGGACACCACGCGTCCCCGAGGCCTGGCGGCATCTTGGTCTAAGCTGGTGTTTGAGCCCGCCCGAGGGGTCTCAGGCATGACCCGGACTGTGCCGTGGCGCTGCCCTGGGGCCCTCATAGACGTGGGCCCTCATCACTCCAGCGCCCTCGGAGCTGCAGCTCTTGCTTCTCGGTTTCTGTTTTTCCACCAACATTTGCATGACGCATAAGAAGAGTCCGGGAAGTTTGAGCTCTATCGAGCCCGCCCCGCACCGTGGCCAGAGCCCAGGGGAGGCCCACGTGCTGACCCACGTGCTACTGGGTTTGAGTCCAGTGCTGCCACAGATGAGCTGTGGTCTCTGCCCAGCTCCTTGGCCTCTCTGGGTCCTACCTCCTCTTTTGGATGGGATGACCCCATAGGGGTGTTAAAGGGTTACCTTTGTTAACACAGGAGCCTACGTTATAAACACCACAGTAGTACTGTCTTCCCTTAAGCAACCTGCTGTGCGCTTCTGGCCAGGAAGGTCTTGGCTGCTCTGTGAAGTGGGTCGGAGGCTGAGATACTGGGGTGGGTAGCGGAAGGCACGTTCCAGCATTGCGGGGACCTTGCTGCTGTGTGAACGGTGGCACATACCGTTAGGGGAACGTGCACAGACCAGCAAACACAGTCTCAGGGATGGAAATGCTGAGTTGGAGACATCTGTGGGTGTCGTGGCAGGGCCAGGAGGGTCAGACTCCGGAGGGGGGCTGTAGCCATCACACAGGGAGGGTGGCGTCCCCACTGCCGTCCTGGCCACTGCTGCACTGGGTGGGGGAGGTAGTGACCACTGTTCTGTGCTTCTAGGATGACACGGAGCCCTATTTCATCGGGATCTTTTGCTTCGAGGCCGGCATCAAGATCATCGCTCTGGGCTTTGTTTTCCACAAGGGCTCGTACCTGCGGAATGGCTGGAACGTCATGGACTTTGTGGTGGTCCTCACGGGGTAGGTGGCTGGGTTCGGGGGTGTACCTGTGCATGCAGGCTGTGGTGTGTGCTGTCTGCCCGGATGGGGGACAGGCTGCAGTGTCCATGCTGGTGGTCCCCCATGGCCCCGCCTGAGGTGGACGAGGGTAGGGAAGTCTCTGATTGCCATCGTGTGGGATGGGGGGTCGCTTCTCTCTGAGAGGTGTCTGTGCTGCTTTCTTTGCTGAAAGGCAGACTGTCCTCAGGGGAGTTTGCTTATAGGGCCCATAGGCAAGTGGCCACCAGGTCCCGCTGACCTGGCGTGAGCCAGCCAGCTGCCTCTGGATCGTGGTCTGCCTTGGTGAGGAACTTTCCCTGGAGGTGGGGCTCGGCCTGTGCCCTAGGAGGGTCCTTGGTACTTTGAGCCTCGTTCCCTGCTGAGGAGGTCGCCTGGAAACATCTACCTCGGAGTGCGGGCTGCCTTGGGTGGGCCCTGTGTGTTGCTGTGTCCGGCTTCTAGCCCCAGGAAGGGGCTCACTCAGCATGTCCTCCCACCACGTTCCTCCTCAAATGGACCCTGGTGACTACCAGCTTGTGACTCCTAGAACGACCTAGAACAACCTGCAGGTGGGCGGGCGGGCCTTGTTTGCTGCAGCTGTCTGACGAGCGCTGGAGGCCCCTTCCCTGTTTCTCTGGCCGGAGGCTGACAGCTGGGGCTGGCCGCTCTGGGGGAGGGGGTGACAGCGTGGGGAGTTTGCTCCCACAGAACCTGTTTGCATGACCCAAATCCCAGAGGCTCCTTCCTGGGCCAGGGATGGCAGCCTGTTCTTCCCCGGGGCCTTGTGGTCCCCGGGAGGCTCAGAGCCCAGATTGGGGAGAAGAGAGTGGGCCCCACTTCAGGCCAGAACACTGCTTCCCTGGGAGTGGTGGTAGTGGCCGGGGCCTCCATCCACTACCCAGTGACCGCCCAGGGCTGCCTGGTGCATGTGTGGAGAGGGGCTTGGGGCTGATGGTACGGAGGAAGGAGGCAGCTGTGGAAGCCCCTGGGTCTGGGGCTCAAGCTCCATGAGCTCCCTGCATGTGGGGAAGAAACAGTCGGCTCAGTGGAGCTGGCCTCCTGAATACGGCCCTCAGAGTGAATCCTGGGGGGCCTGCTCCTCACCTCCTGCTCTTGCTGCTGAAGCAGCCTGTGGACCGGCCCCTGCTGGTGGGGGCAGTGCTCGCAGGACGGGGCTTGGGGAAGGGCCTTCTGAAGGCTGGGCCCGGAGCTGTCTGCGGCACACCCAACATGTCAGCCTCAGGCGGCTTCCGAGCCCTTCTGGGTGCAGTGATGCCGTCATATGCGTGGCATTGGGGCGGAATCTATGGAAAGCCCTCTGTGGCCCTGTGGAGACCTGTGTTCCACCCCACTGGTGACTCCCACCTGTGGGGGCTAAAGTGGGGGAGGCTGGTAGAGAGTGTCCCTCGGACGATGGGCAGCTCCCTAGCTCCCCACTCCCAGGGGTGTCCATGAGCCACTGTAGCTGTTTACATCTCTCTCCCTCTAGACTCAAGTCCCTGAGGACATGAACAGTGGCTTATTTTTCAGGGTGTCCCCAGAGCCTAGCTTGGGGCGGGCACCCAGGAGCGGGTGGTGAGCATCTGCTGAGTCAATGGTTTGTTGACGCTTAAGTGGTGTCAACTGGACCCACTGGGAGCTGGTGGCGGAGGCGGGACCCTGCCTTGGGGTGCTGTCCACGGTGCTGAGCGTCTGGGCCACTTGGGGGCAGGGAGGGAAGGCGGCAGCAGCCCGTGCCAAGCCCTGGGCGGGGCCCTGGGTCTTTCAGCACCTGCTGGCTCCAGGTCCCCCACTGGGAGCAGGAGGGGCCTCCCGAGGGTGGGCGCGCTGGGCCAATGCCTCTGCCCCGCTGGTCACACTCCTGGGCAGAGGTGAGGTTAGGGTGGGCTCACCTCCCTGGGAGCCCCAGTGAGAGAATCCCAGGGGTCCTGAGACCCGCTTCTCCAGCCCCCCGTCCTGTTGCTTCTGTCTTCTCTTCGTCCATGCCCTCTTCCTTCCTCTCCGCCTCGTTCTCTGTCTCTCTGCCTCTCCACGTCTGCTTCTCTGCGTCTTTCTGCCTTGTCCCGTGTCTCTCTCGGTGTCTGCAGGAGGAGAGCTGGTGTTGGTGCTGAAGGTTTCCAGCCTCCTTCTCGCTCTGCGTCTCACCCCTGGAGGTGACGCTGGGTCGTGAGGGGAACCTCCAGGTGGGGGAGACCTGCGTCCCTGGGGCTCACATGCAGGCCCAGAGTCACACAGGAGAGCCACTGTGCTGCTCCTGTGTGGGGCCCACGGGGACACGTGAACCTGCGAGTGTGCAAGGGGGAACCCAGGGAAGAGCCCTCGCCCTGGCCCTCCTGAGCTGCGGTCCCGGGGGGAGCGGGCCGGGGTGGGGGTTGCTCGTTACTTTGTTGTTTTGAATCAGGGTTTAATTGGTGCTCAGAGGGCTGGAGGCTGGGGTTGCGGGGACAGGAGAGCCACTGTGCTGCTCCTGTGTGGGGCCCACGGGGACACGTGAACCTGCGAGTGTGCAAGGGGGAACCCAGGGAAGAGCCCTCGCCCTGGCCCTCCTGAGCTGCGGTCCCGGGGGGAGCGGGCCGGGGTGGGGGTTGCTCGTTACTTTGTTGTTTTGAATCAGGGTTTAATTGGTGCTCAGAGGGCTGGAGGCTGGGGTTGCGGGGGCAGGCGACGCCCTGGCCTGCTGCCTGGTGAGGGCCGACTCCTCTGCAGAGGCTGGCAGGGCCCCTCTGCTGCTGAGGCCAGTGTGGGGCAGTGGAGATGTGCAGGGCTGGACCCACCCAGGCTCCACGCTGCCCTGGGAAGCCCCTCCGCCCCAGTAGGCTGGCCTGGGCACCCTCTTGTCTCTGCCCTGCCTGCTTAGGACTCAGGACCTGCATTAGTGAGTCTGGGGTGTGTCTGGGTCTGCGATCGGCTCTAACTTTGTGGGCACCTGCAGCCCTGGGGAGGCAGGTGTGAGGTCTGGGCTGGGGTCCTAACCGCCCGGGCTGGAGGGTCCTACACAAATCAGAGGAGTGCCTCAGAGGGACCCTGCAGACCTCTGGGAGATGTTGGCACTTCCTGGGGCACAGCAGCTGGTAGAGGTGTGCATGCCCTCGTGGGGCCGTCTGTGCCCTGGGGGAGCCCAGACCCTCAGCTATGAACACTGCTCCCAGCTGGGTCAGTCCACGGGTGACCACCCAGGACTCTCTGTTGTTCTCTTGGGTCGGGGTGAGGTCCTGGCCCACTCCTGTGCCTCACAAGGTAGTTTGCCCAAGAGAGATTCTGGGCCCAGGAGTCGGGCTGTATGGCCTGGGGTGCAGAGTGCTCTGATGTGGGGAGTCCCAGTGACTCAACCCAGCCTGAGCCCAGCTCACTGCTAGGACGAGGCTCAAAGGGTCTCAGGCCACGTAGAGAAGAAGGGTAGGGCGGCTGCTCATCCTGCCTGCCGTCCCTCTGTCCGTCCTCCTTTCCACGCACCCGCGGGCCCATCCGCCGTCTGCCCTTCTGCCCGTACGTCTGTCTGGCCCTTCTTCCAAGGCTCCCTCCACTCACCCACTATTCGCTACTCACTCATTTATTTGTTGAGCCTCTGCCAGGTGCTGAGGACACACAAGTGAACACACCGGCCCTGCCCTGGGCTGAGTTCTGCTGGGGACGCCTGGGCGGCTTCCCTGGCCCTCTGTCTCTTCTTCTGGTGGGTCCGCACTTCACTCAGGTGTGCTGCTTGTTGCGTGGTCCGTCCCTGTGTCCTGCACAGCTGCACCGCAGGGCTGAGAGGCACGGGGACCGGGCACGTGAGCAAGTGTGTGGCGATGAGTACTGGGATTTGCTTCCCGCATAGGAAACGGGGCAAGCAGTGCAGAGTGTGGCTTAGGGCGGCCGCGCTGTGTAGGGGTCAGAGAAGGCCACAGCATTAAGTTGACTTTTGAGCGGGGGCCTGAAGGACGTGATCTCTGAGAAGAGGCCATGGCTGGAGGTGCCGCTTGAGGGACATGGGAGTGTCGAGACCTTCAGAGCCTGAGACCAGACAGAACCCACAGGGAATGGGGAGACTGGGAGAGAAGGTGCCCACGACTGAGCCCAGAGCACCCCAGAGCTGACAGGTGGTGACTAGCCAGCGAGGTGGGTGGATCAGCAACGTGCCCTCGGTGTAGACTGTGTTTCAGGAGGGAGGCGATGTCCCCCCACAGCAGCGACTTGAGGATGGACGGCAGCGGGGGTTGTGGCTGGGCGAGTGGCCGGGGAGGTCTGGCGAGTACCTGCAGGCACCTCTTTCATCTTTTAGGGAGTTTTGCAGCAAAGTGGGTCAGAGAAATGGGACAGTGGCAGGAGGGAGGTGGAAGGCTGTTGTTTTAGTCCATTTCTGTTGCTTTTAACAAAATGCACAGAGCTCGGTGTTTTATAAAGAAAAAATTTATTGCTTATAGTTTCTGAGGCTGGGAAGTCCAGAGTCCATCTGGTAGTGGTGACAGTGACCCAGGGGTCTCACATTGCAAGATGGTGGAAGCAGAGAGAGACATGACAGACTCTCCTCATCTTTTAAAGCTCAGAACCACACCCCTGACCACCATTTTTAACCCATTCACTACTGCACGGTCCTACAGTCCAGTCACCTCTTCAAGGCTCCACCTTTCAATGACCATAATAGGATTTCCCACCCTCTTAACAGTCACAGTGAGGGCTAAGTTTCTAATATGTAAAACCTGGGGGACACAATTCAAGCTCCAGTGAGTTTTGGGGGGACATAATTCAATCCACTACATTCCACTCCTGATCCCCCAAAACTCACGTCCTTTTCACATGCAAATGCACTCATTTCATCCCCAAAGTCTTAACTTGTTTCAACTTAAAATTTCAAAGTCCCATCTGTGAAATCAATACAAGTCATCTACTTCCAAGACACAATGGTGGGACAAACATAGGGTACATATTCCTGTTCCAAAAGGGAGAAATAGGCCAAAAGAAAGGTGTAACAGGTCCCAAACAAGTCCGAAATCTTGCAGCAGGGCAGGCATCAAATCCCAAAGCTGGCAAATCAAGTACTTTGACTCCATGTTCCATGTCCTCTGCAAACTGGTGTGCGGTGGGTCCCCAAGTCCTCGGGCAGCTCTGCTCCTGTGGCTTTTCTGGTCTCAGGCCACACTTCAGCTCTCCCAGGCTGGGGTTCCACTCTGGTAGCTCCACAGGTCTGGGGTCTGCACGGCGGTCCCGTTCTCACAGCTCCACTAGGCATGGCGCTTATGGGGTTTCTCTGCTGCAACTCTGACGCCACGTTTCCACTCGGCATTGCTCTAGTGAAGGCTGTCTGTGGTGACTTTGTGCCTGTGACAGATCTCTTCCTGGGCCCCCAGACTTTTCCATACATCCTTTGAAATCTGGGTGGAGACTCCCAAGCCTTCGGAGCTCTGGCATTCCGTGAGCCTGCAGACCTCACACCATGAGGACTCTGCCAAAGCTTCTGGCTTGTAGCTTCCAAAACTGCAAGTCCAGCCACATCTGGGGCAATTTAGCCACAGCTGGGGCAACGAAAGTAGCTGGGGTGGTGGTGTGAGGATCAGTTTCCTGAGGTGGCCCTGGGCAGCGAGCCCATGGAGGGTGCCTCAGGCCAGTTCCCCAAGACCATTCTGTCTCCCTAGGCCTTTGGGCCTGAAATGGAAGGGTTGGCCCCAGAGGCTTCTGCAATGTCTTCAGGGCCTTTTCTCCTTCTCTGGATAATCCCTTTCCTTTTTACTAATCTTCTTAGCACCATCGGATTTTTCTTCTGAAAATGTCTCTGCTTCTCTACCTCATGGCCAAACTGCAAATTTTCCAAATCTTTACAGTCTGCTTCCCTTTTAAATTCTGGCTTTATGTTGTGCCTTTGCTGCCATAACTCAGCATAAGCTGTCACAAGCAGCCATGCAGCTTCCTGAATGCTTTGCTGCTTAGAAATTTCCTCTGCCAAATACTCTCATTCACAGCTCTTAAGTTCCAACTTCCACACAGTCCCAGGGCATGGACACGATGCAGCCAAGTTCTTTGCCAGTTCACAGCAAGGGTGAGCTTTGCCCCAGTTTCCAATAAACCTGCTCGCCACCATGTAACCAGTCTGTAAGACGTTGCAGACTTTCCCTCATCTCTTTGTCTTCTTTGGAGTCCTCCAAACTCCTCCAACCTTCCCTCAACACCCACTTCCAAAGCTGTTTCCACATTTTCAAGTATCTGTTATAAGCAACACCCCACTTCTCTGGTACCAGTTTTCTGTTTTAGCCCATTTCTGTTGCTTATAACAAAATACATGGAACTGGGTATTTTATAAAGAAAACAAAATCTATTGCTTACAGTTTCTGAGGCTGGGAAGTCCAAAGTCCATCTGGTGGTGGTGACAGTGACCCACGGGTCTCACATTGCAAGAAGGTGGAAGCAGAGAGAACAGAGAGAAAGAAAGACTCTGCTCTTCTTTTAAAGCCCTCAGAACCACACCCCTGACCACCATTTTTAACCCATTCCCTACTGCACGGTCCTACAATCCAATCGCCTCTTCAAGGCTCCACCTTTCAATTACCATAACAGGATCTCCCACCCTCTTAACAGTCACAGTGTGGGCTAAGTTTCTAATACATGAAACTTGGGGGACACAATTCAAGCTTCAGTGAGTTTTGGGGGGACACAATTCAATATACTACAGTTGTATTAGTCCATTTTCTGTTACTTACAATAGAATATCTGAAACTGGATAATTTATAAAGAAATGAAATTTAGGGCCGGCCCAGTGGCGCACTGCTACAGTGCGCTGCTTGGGAAGTGCGGCGGCGCTCCCGCCGAGGGTTCGGATCCCACATGCAGATCGGCTGCTCACTGGCTGAGCGAGGTGCAGATGCAACACCGAGGGTTGCGATCCCGTTGCCGGTCCCAGCGAGGAGGGGGGCAACACCAAGGGTTGCGATCCCGTTGCTGGTCACGAAAAAAGACAAAAAGACAAAAAAAAAAAAAAAAAAAAAAAAAAAAAAAAAAAAAAAAAA
>NW_007727484.1:48573-60083 GCF_000696425.1 Galeopterus variegatus | reverse complement strand
TCAAAAAAAAAAAAAAAAAAAAAAAAAAAAAAAAAAAAAAAAAAGAAATGCAATTTATTTCTTACAGTTTGGAGGCTGGGAAGTCCACAGTTCAGGGGGCACATCTGGTGAGGGCCTTCTGGGTGGGAACTCTACAGGGTCCCAGGGTGACCAGGGTGTCACGTGGCGAGAATGGGCTGAGCCAGTGAGGTAATCTTGTCACTTGCTCTCCTCCTAAAGCCATCAGACCATGCCCACTGCTCCATGACTGGGTCAGTCCATTCACGAGGGCACAGTCCTCATGATCCAGCCACCGCTTAAAGGCCCCACCTTTCAAATACCATAGTTGGATTTTCCACCCTCTTAGCACTGTTACTATGAGGGTCAAGCTTCAATGAGTTTTGGGGGGACGTTCAGTCCACAGCATTCTGCCCCTGGCCTTTTCACATACACATGCATTCATTTCATCCCTATAGCCCCAACATCTTAACTTGTCCCAGCAGCAACCCAATGAATCCAAAGTCTCATCTGTGAAATTAAAGCAAGTTATCTACTTCCAAGATACAGTGGTGGGACAGGCATAGGGTACATATTTCCCTTCAAAAAGGGAGAAATATGCCAAAAGAAAGGGATAACAGGTCCTGAACAAGTCTGAAACCCAGTAGAGCAGGCATTAAATCTTAAAGCTGGAAAACAATCTTCCTTGACTCCATGTGTGGTGTCTTCCGCACACTGGAGCAGGGGTTGGGTCCCCAAGTCCTCGGGCAGCTCTGCTCCTATGGCTTTCCTGGGCTCAGCCCATGCTTCAGCTGTCCCAGGCTGGCGTTGCATGCTGGTAGCTCTACAGTTCTGGGGTCTCCCTGGTGGTCCTGCTCCCACATCTCCACTAGGCATGGCACTGGTGGAGATTTCTTGCTGCAACCCCACATTTCTGTTTAGCATTGCTCTAGCAAAGGCTCCCTGCAGTGACTTCAACCATGTGACAAATCTTTTTTGAGTCCTCAGGCTTTCCATATAAGGCTCCCTGCAGTGACTTCAACCATGTGACAAATCTTTTTTGAGTCCTCAGGCTTTCCATACATCCTTTGGAATTGGGATTCTACAGCTCTGGCATTCTGTGAGCCTGCAGACTTAATCCCATGTGGATGCCACCAAGGCTTCCAGCTTGTATCTTCCAAAGCAGCAGGTCCAGTTGGCACCTGGGGCCAGTTCACCCATGGCTGGTGCTGCCTGAGTAGCCAAGGTCTGGGGAGCAGCATCCTGAGGTGGCCTTGAGCTGTGAGCCCATGAAGGGCTCCCCAGTGCTGTTCCCTTTTTTTAGGCCTCTGAGCCTGTGATGGGAGGGGATGCCTAGAAGACCTCTGAAATGTCCTCAGGGTCTTTCTTCCATGCTTTCGATGACCCCCTCCTTCTGTCCTGATCTCCTTAGCAACTGTTCACTGGGCTACACCCTTAGTTTCCTCTACCGAACATGCTTTTTTACTCTTTGAATGGCCAGGCTGAGAATTTTCCAGTTTTTTACCCTATACTTCCCTTTTAATTATAAGTTCTGGCTTTCTGTCATGCCTTTGCTGCCATAACTCAGCATAGGCTGTTACAAGTGGTCTTGTAGCTACCTGAATGCTTTGCTGCTTAAAAATTTCTTTCACCAAATACCCTGGGTCATCACTTTTAAGTTCTATATTCCATAAAACTTGTGGGCATGAACAAATGCAGCCAATTTCTTTGCAACTCTATAATGAGGATGACTCTTGCTCTGGTTTCCAATAAACTCTTCGTATTTCCATCTGAGACCTCCTCAGAATGGCATTTACTGTCCATATTTCTATCAGCATTCTGTTTACCACCACTTAACCAGTCTTTAAGAAGTTCTAATCTTTCCCTGTTCTTCTTGTCTTCTTAACTTTCCCCAGCATCCAGGCTTTTCCTAGCCTGCTCCTCCAGATTCTTCCAGCCTCTGCCCATCACCCAGTTCCAAAGCTGCTTTCACATTTTCAGGTATTTTCTATAAGGAACACCCCACTCCTAGTACCAATTTTCTGTATTAGTCCATTTTCTGTTGCTAATAACAGAATACCTGAAACTGAATAGCTTATAAAGAAATGAAATGTATTTCTTACAGTTTTGGAGACTGGGAAGTCCACAGTCTAGGGAGCACATCTGGTGAGGACCTTCTTGTGGGTGGGAACTCTGCAGAGAGTCCTGTGGCAACCTAGGTGTCACATGGCAAGGTAAATGGGCTGAGTAAGAGAGCTAACTTTCTCACTTGCTCTCCTTTTAAAGTCATCAGAACCGCAGAGAGTCCTGTGGCAACCTAGGTGTCACATGGCAAGATAAATGGGCTGAGTAAGAGAGCTAACTTTCTCACTTGCTCTCCTTTTAAAGTCATCAGAACCACATCCACTACTCCATGACTGGATCAATCCATTCACGAGGGCACAGTCCTTGCAATCCAATCACCTCTTAAAGGTCCCACCTTTCAAACACCCTATTGGATTTCCCACCTTCTTAACACTGTTACAATGGGGTCAAGCTTCAATGAGTTTTGGGGGACATTCAATCCACAGCAAGGATTAAGAGGGTTTTCTTAAGTCTGGGTTCATAGCCTGACTGTGCTGGTGGGCCCAATCCAGGAGGGAAGGACACATGGATGAAGTAGGCAGAAAGGGGAAAGCACTGGAGTGATGAGGAAGATGGGGTCCAGGGCTGGGCATCCATAACAGGGCAACTGGGGCATGCATGTGGATATGCTTGGATCAGCAGGGTGGGGAGAGACAGGGTGGAGGTCCTCCTCTGACTGTCTGTGCTTCCTTTGACTTTGGAGGCAAGTGCATCAGCTGAGGCATAGTGTGGGAAGAAGATGAGCCAGGAGAGAGTATGAGATAGAAATATAGGGGAGAGAGGAAGGGGGAGGGAGGAAAAGAGGGAGAGAGGTGGGGAGGGGGCAGTCGGGAGAGGGAGAGGGTGCGTGAGTGGATTGGGAGCTCCTCTGGCCACTGTCCCAGCCTCTCACCTTCTCCCTGCTCCCCCCATACACCATCCCTCCTTCACCTGTTGGCCACCTGGTCATCCAGTCACTTGTCCATCTGGAAGGAGTTTGTCGAGTGCACCTGCTACCTTCCAGTCACTGTTGTAGCTGCTGGGGACCCAACAGTGAACAAAAACCAGATGTGTCCCAGCCCTCCTGGAGGCCACATCCTCTGGGGAGACAGACAGTGCACCGTGAAGGTAGTGAAGGTGCAGGGTGGTCAGAGGGAAGTGTGTCCTTTCACTGGGGTTGAGGAGGTCCCTGGGAAGCGGCTCCAGCACATGGGCTGTGAGGACAGTGAGGGGCAGGTGCAGTCCTGTTAGCTGGGAGGCCACAAAGAGCCTTGGCTCTGAGTGTGGGGCAACCGGACTGGGCTCCCTGGGTACTGGGTGGAGAACAGGCAGTCAGAATGAGGGCAGAAGCTGGAGAGTGCGGTAGGTCAGGTGGAGGCGATGGGGGCTTGGACCAGGGGTGGAGCCAGAGAGGACACATGTCTCACTGGACATCCTGAGAAGATGGACCCCACAGGAAACCCTCTGGCTCCTCCAGAGATTGGCACCCACTTCCCAGGCCACCTTTTCCTTCCTGTGCCCTGGCTGTTCCCGTGACTATACCCACGTGTGTCTGTTCTCCTGTGCTGCCCCCATGTCGCTGTCCCCAACCCCCAGGTCCCTCAAGAAGCCTCCATCACACCCTTTGGCCCTGAGGAGTTGGTTTTATCTGGGGGTCAGGGCAGGGTCAGATGCTCAGGTCAGGGCCCCCAGAACCCCAAAGCCCTGCGAGTCCTCACTGTCATTGTGGCCCCCGCCTGGCACTTTCCTTCATGATCCTTGGGGACAGCAGAGGAATGTGTCCTGGCTCAGCAGGTGGATCCCCGAGGGGACATTTTCAACCACAGCTTCTCATTTTACTCCAAATTAAACTGGGATTTCTTTCTAAGACATGTAATTAGAGCTCAGGTTCCTTCTTCCCTGGACTAAGGCCTCCTGTGGGAAGAGGAGCAGACCTGTGGCCGCTGCGCAGGGAGGGAAGTCAGCGGAGCTCAGAGGTCATGGCCACCAGCCCAGGCCACCCTGACCCCAAGCCTCCTGAGCTTGGCCCTAGTGCTGGGTGCTGCTGCTGCCTCCTCTCTTTTTGGGCACAGGGACACAGGCCTGATGAGGGAGATGGCAGGTGCTTCCTGGGTGAGGGAGGCCTGGCTTAAAGAGAGATGGTGGAAGGCTGCGCCCAGCCGAGGCTGGGGACAGGCCAACAGACGGGCACTATGACGTCCCCCATGGACAAGGGAGGCCACCCAGGTGAGCAGTGGCCCATGTCCAAGTGCAGTGCCCAGGGACACTGAGCCTCCCCATGGTGACCCAAGACATTGTGTCTGAGCACAGGTGGCAGGAGACACTGTGTTAGAGAGACCAGTAACACTGGGTTTGAATGTGGGCTGACCAGTGTGTGTCTGAGCATGACCAGAACCAGCTCCACGATAGGCTGTTCCTCAGCCCTCCGGCCCTGCAACTATGGTTCTGCAGGGGGTCTCTGGTGCCCCGTCAGGTGGCATTTGCTGGACTTCCTCTCCCTTTCCCCACCAGAGGGTGGAAATGGCCTTCATAGGGCCTGACCACACCCATGCCCCCAGTGTGGCTGGAACCAGTGGGGTGGGGGCTGAATTCTGACAAGTGGTCCCTGGTGCAGTGGAGGGAGGCCCCATGTTCTAGGGCCTGGGGTTAGGGTCCCTCCAGGCAGCATCCATGGGCACAGCCAGTGACTCAGCACGGGCCTGGCCCATGGCTCTGCAGCCCCACTGGTCCCCTCGTATCACTGGGAACTCACTGTGTGCATGCGGCGACCGGATTGGTGAGGGGGTGGCTGCTGATCCAGGACCCTGCACCCAGTCCTCAGGCAGCCCCCCTCGCAGTGGCTTCCCACTGGGCCTCAGCATCCCTGGGGACAGGCCTGGCGCCCCGCGCTGGCTTATGTAACACCCAGGACGTGCCGCCCTGGTAGGGTGGAATCCCGGCCTCCGTCCTCCCACACGCCCCCGCGCTGTGTATTTATGGAGGGCCCAGCTCAGCCCCTGCTCTCTGTCTGCCCTCCCCCCCAGCAATCCCTCTGTTTCAGGAGTCTTTGCACTCGGCTGCACTGGGGGACAGAAGCAGGCCCCTCCTGGCCACAGACCCCCGTCCGCATGTGTGGAGGGGCTCAAGACCCTCTCAGGGAGTCCCAAAGGTCTCCTGATCCTGGGCAGGGCTGGGGCCTCAGTTCGGGTCCCGAAGAGTCCTCTCAGGTCTCGGCATCCCCATGTATGGCGTGGGGTCAGGGAGGGGCCACGTCACATGCCTGTCGGACACAGCAGCCCTGAGGGAAGACCAGCCCCTCTACACACCTGCTGCCATGGGGCCCAGACGGGAGAAGGAGCCCAGGACCTGGGCTCCACGTCACATGCCTGTCGGACACAGCAGCCCTGAGGGAAGACCAGCCCCTCTACACACCTGCTGCCATGGGGCCCAGACGGGAGAAGGAGCCCAGGACCTGGGCTGCCCTCAGATGTCACAGGCTTTCCCAGGGGACAGGGGTCTGGGCTGCTTGTCCTGAGCCAGGTGGGGTTGGACTGGGCCCCAAGGTCATGTGGTGTGTGGTCAGGCAGATCTGAGCTGCCCCCGTCCTGGGCCTGAGGCTGGTGGGCTAAGGGGGCACGGCTGGAGTTTTGAGGTGGAGTTTAAATTCGTTGTCGACATTTAAGAAGAATGAGCTTTTACATAAAAGCCCACATTTCTATCTTGCTTGGGAGGAGTCCCCTGGAGCCTGTACTCCCTCAGGAAGAGCCACCTTTAGGTCTGGGCAGCCAGCCTGGAAGGCAGTGCCTGGCCGGCCCCCCGCAGAGCTACCCCACTCCTTCTGTGGCCTCCTCTGCAGGCTCAGGCCTGGGGCTCTGTTCCCTGGGGCTGCTGCACTCTGTGCCAACAGGGGCCCAGGCCTGGTGTGCCTCAGCACAGGCGGGAGCTGGTGTGGCCTGGTGGCAGAGGGGCATGCTCCTGCCTCCTGTGCGGGTGCACCCACTGAGGTCACAGGAGTTCAAGTTCATGCCCAGTGAGAGTGGGGCCTTGCTCCTGCTGCTCGGGGAGCTGGTGTGTGTGGGTGCATGGGTGGTGGGCACACCCACAGCTGCCCCGCTCCCTGCTCGACTGCAGGATGCTCTTCCCACCACCCCCCGCCACCTCCCACTGGAGCCTAGAGCTGCAAATGTGCACTGAGGTGGGAATGGCTGCTGATGGCTTCCCATATAGTAGGTCTGGAGCTGGTCCCTGGGCTGAGAAGGGGGTGGGAGAGCAGGTGCTGGACTGTGGCCCGGTTAGGGGGCTCCTGGGCCCTTCTCGGGCTGTGTGAGGGGCAGGGCCGCTGGGGAGTGCAGGGCAGGGCCTCCCTCTGCCAAGCTTGCGGCTTTGCTGGCTCTGAGCCGTTCTCCACTCCCACCTGCCGCTGGGTGTACAGTTCTAGAACACACATTCCCAGTAGGTCGCCTGTAGGCCCCCCCCCAGGGGCGTCCTGTCACTGACTCCCACCAGCTCCACCCTGCCAGCCCCCTGCCCCTCAGTGCTGCTCTACTGTGAGAACTGGGGAGGCAATTCTGGGAGTCCCCATCACACCAGCCAATATCACACTGTCTGTCTCCCCCAAGAGCACATAAGCCCCATTGGAAAGGAGCCTGCACCTTTGGTCCCCTGCATGCCAGCCTGGCAGCAGTGCTGGCCCAGTGGTCCTCGCTTTGTGCGTCTTCTCTCCACCTCCCACACCCTCCTGCCCAGGCCGGCCTCTCTGTGCCCTTCTCTCCCCAGGAGGCTTCCCTGCTTGGCTCTCTTCACATCATGAAGTCCTGTCTCTGTGGATGGGCTTGTTCCCTTGGACTGTGCATGCGTCTGCTCCAGCTGCCATAACAAAGCAACACAGATGGGGCAGCTTAAGCAACAGACACTTACTCGTCACAGATCTGGAGGCAGGATGTCCAAGATCACAGTGTCAGCAGGGTTGGTTTCTGGTGAGATCTGTCCTCCTGGCTTGCAGACAGCCATCTTCTCGTGGTGGGCACAGAGTGCGATGTGATGGACGTGGACTCTAGGCCCTGCGGGCAGTGGGGTGCCGGGCCAGGCCTCCAGGCATTGTGTGACGTCTACAACGCCCCCCTGCTCCGCCCCACACACCGCAGGCCCAAGTCTGCTGTTGCTGGTGCACCATAGGCCCCGGCTGGATGTTTGTGGAATCCAGCATCATTTCCCCCTCTGCTGGCCTTCCTCACACCCCCCTCTCATAAGCTCCTGAGCCTGACAGCGCCACAGCAGCGTGGAGCAGCAGGCAGCCAGCGTGGGCCAAGGGCAGGACTCGTAGGCCCCGGCTGGATGTTTGTGGAATCCAGCATCATTTCCCCCTCTGCTGGCCTTCCTCACACCCCCCTCTCATAAGCTCCTGGGCCTGACAGCGCCACAGCAGCGTGGAGCAGCAGGCAGCCAGCGTGGGCCAAGGGCAGGACTCCCCTGCCCACTCCAGGGCCCTCCCCAGGTGCAGGGATGGTGGGTGCTGCTAAGACTGCAGGCGGTGGGGGATCCCCTGGGGACAGTGCAGCCTCCTGTCTGAGGACGGGGATTCCGGAGGGAGCCTCGCGCATGGCTCCTGCTCGGGCTGCTGCCCCTGCTGCTCCTGCTGTCTCAGGCCCTTGTTCTGGGAGTACCGTGGCAGGGGAGACATGGCCTCCTGAGGAGCAGGAAGTGAGAGCTCCCTTCTTCCCATCGCTGGCCTAGTCAATACTGGGGTGGAATTGAACTCTGCAGGCAGACAGGGAGCGACTGGAGACTGGAAGCGACAGGCACGAGTGGCCACAGTGGGTGGCGTTGAGACTGACAAGTCTCCGCATCACCCAGATGGGTGCAGGGCACAGGAGGGCAGCGCTGCTCCGTGTCTAGCCTGGTGCTGGCTGCACGCGTCTCCAGCGAGGGAGAGGCCTGCTTGGGTGGTGGCCTACTCCCTGTCCTGGCCGGGTCCCCGGCCTGCGAGTGCGGCAGGACGGGTGCAGGCCCGGGCACGGCGCTGGTAGGAAGAGCAGTGTAGGCAGCGCGGGCTCCTGAGACATGAAAAGGTAAATAAGAAACAAAAGCTTACTCTTCTGTGAGGTTCCTTATGTGCTGGCTCCTGCTCTAATATAATTCTACAGATCTCACGAGCTAGATGCTAATATTAACACTCCTTTTTAAAAAAAATCAGAGTTTTTATTTTGAGCTAATTGTAGATTTGTAGTATGCAGTTCTCATAAGTGATAGATAGCAGTGAATGCTTTACCCAGTTCCCCAATGGTAACGTCTGATCAAACTATCATACAGTATCACTGCCAGGATATCGATGTCGAGAGAGGCAGGACCCAGAACATTCCATCACCACGGGGATCCCTCCTGAAAACCGCACACGCCTCTCTCCAGCCTCACCCCCTCCTTAACCTCTGGCAACTACTAATCCATTCTCCATTTCTATAATTTTGCCATTTCAAGACTATTATATAAATGGAAGCATGACTTTGGAATGGCTTTTTTTTTTCACTCAGAATAATTCTCTGAAGATTGAACTTGCTGTGCGTATCAGCAATAGTTTGTTTCTTTCGTCGTGGAGTAATGCCGCACTGTATGGAGGCACCATGGCTTCCTTAACCATTGACCTGTCAGAAGACATCTGGGTTATTTTCAGTTTTTGAAATATTATGAACACAGCTGCTACACACCTTCATGTCCAGGTTTTTGTGTGCACATAATTTTCATTTCTCTGGGATCAATGACCAAGAATACAATTATTAGGCTGTACTATAGTTGCATGTTTAGTTTTCTAAGAAACTGCCAGACTTACCCCGAGTGGATGTGCCACTGCTCATGTTTTACATCCCACCGGTGATGTCTCAGGGGTCTAGTTTCTCTGCATCTTCACCAGCATTCGATGCGGTCACTACTTTTTATTTTAGCCGTTCTGATAGGTATATGGTGCTATACCACTGTGGTTTTGGTTGCATTTACTTTATGGCCAATGATACTGGACACATTTTTCTGTGCTTTCCTGCTGTCTGTGTATCCTTTTTAGTGAAATGTCTCTTCATATATTTTGCTCATGTTCTAATTGGATTGTTCAGTACTAGTCTATTGTTAGGTATGTGTTTTTCAAATATTTCCTCCCAGTCTTTAGCTTCCCCCTGATGTTCTCAACAGGAACTTTTGCAGAGCAAAATGTTGAAGTCCAGTCTACCCATTTTTCCTTCTGTGAATTAGGCTGCGGTGTTAAGCGTAAGCACTCTTTGAAGCCCTTGATCATGAAGATTTTCTCCTATAATATTTTTCTAAAAGTTTTATTGTTATACATTTTACATGTAAGTCCGTGATCCATTTCGAGTTAATTTCTGTATCAGGCGTGAGATTTGGGCCGAGGGCTTTGTTTTTTGCCGATGGACGTCCTCCAGCTGCTCCTGTGTCCTTTTTTGAAAAGGCTGGATGTTTGTTAAACTGTTTTGTACCTTTGCCAAAAATCAACTGGGCATATTTGTATGGGTCTATTTCTGGATTCTTTGTTCTGTCCCATTAATATATGTGTCTGTCCCTCCACCAGTACCACACAGTCTCGATTGCTGTGGTTGTGTAATAAGAATTGAAATTGGGTGCACTCACTCGTCCCACTTTATTCTTTTTTTCCCCCAATTGTTTCAGCTATTCTAGTCTCTTTTCCTTCCATATAAATTTTAGAACAATCTCGTTAATATATACCAAAAACTTGTGAGTAATTGTATAAGACCTGTGTGTTAATTTGGAGAGAACTGACGTCTTTCCTATGTTAAGTCTTCCAGTCTATGAACGTATTAGATCTGTCCTTTTGTGTGCACCTTCTTTGATTTCTTTCAGCAGCATTTTGTAGTTTTCAGGACACAAGTCCTGTGCATGTTTTGTTAGATTTACACCTAAGTATTTATTTAATTTTTGCATGATTATAAATGGTATAGTATTTTTAATTTTGGTACTCTTATGTACATTGCTAGTATATAGAAAAACCATAGATTTTTATATGTTTATATTTGAATCCTGCAACCTCGCTGAACTCACTCACTAGTTCTAGGAGATTTATTTATTTATTTATTTTGTAGATTCCCTGTGATTGTCTATGTTGACAAACATGTCATCTGCAAATAGGGACAGTTTTATTTCTTCCTTTCAAATCTATATGCCTTTTCTTGCTTTATTGCATTGACTAGAACTTCCAGTATTATGTTGAATAAGACGGTGAGAGTGGACATGTTTGCTTTGCTCCTGATTTTAGGAGGAAAACATTCAGACTTTCACCATTAAGTATAATATTAACTGTAGGTTTTTTAGATGCTCTTTGTTGAGCTGAGGCATTCCCCCTCTATTCCAATTTCTGAGAGTTTTTATCATAAGTGGATGTTGGATTTTGTCAAATGTATTTTCTGCATAGGTATGATCTTGTGATTTTTCTTCTTTACGATATTAATATGGCAGATCACGATGATTGATTTTAGGGTATTGAACCACCCTACCTCCCTGGAATAGACATAGTCATGGTATATAATTCTTTTTATATTGCTGAATTCTATTTGCTAAAATTTTGCTAAGGATTTTTACATCTATCTTCGTCTATATTCATAAGGGCTATTGGTCTGTAGTTTTGTTTGTTTGTTTTTGTTTTTGGTACTGGCTTTGTCAGGTTTTGATACCAGAGTAATACAGGCTTCATAAAGTTAATTTGAAAATATTTTCCTTCTATTTTCTAAAAGCCATTGTGTGAAAATGGTGTTAGTTCTTCTTTAGATTTTTTAGTAGAATTCTGTGATAAAGCCGATTGGCCCTGGAGAGTTTTTTTGGTGGGGTGTGGGGGGTTTTGAATATTATGGATCCAATTTCCTGAATCGTTATGGGTATGTTCAGATTAGCTGTTTAATATTGGGTAAGGTGTGCTAGTTTGTGTGAAGTGGTCACTTACTCCACATCGTCAAGTTTCCGTGAGCAGCGCTGCTCACAGCATCCTCTCTTTACCCTTCTGGTGTCTGCAGGGCTCGTCATGGAGTCCCTTGTTTCGTTCTTTCATATTGGGTAAGGTGTGGTAGTTTGTGTGAAGTGGTCACTTACTCCACATCGTCAAGTTTCCGTGAGCAGCGCTGCTCGCAGCATCCTCTCTTTACCCTTCTGGTGTCTGCAGGGCTCGTCATGGAGTCCCTTGTTTCGTTCCTTATATTGGTACTTGTGTCTGCTCTTGTTTTCGTTTTTGTCAGTCTTGCTAGAGGTTTGTCAATTTTATCAGTCTTTTCAAACAACCAGCTCTTTGTTTGATTGTTTTTCTCTTTTTTTTTTTGTTTTCCATTTTATTTCCCCCCTTATTTTATTATTTCCTTCATTCTGTTTGCTTTGGGTTCAGTTTACCCTATTTTTCCTCAGTTCTTATGGTAAAGTCTTAGATTAGTGATTTGAGACCCTTCCGCTTT
>NW_007727484.1:39327-48118 GCF_000696425.1 Galeopterus variegatus | reverse complement strand
GCGGGAGCGCCGCTGCGCTCCCAAGCAGCGCACTGTAGCAGTGCACCACCGGGCCGGCCCCCCTTCCTCTTTTCTAACGTATGCATATAGTGCTATAAATTTGCCTCTAACTGCTGATTTATCTGTATACCACACATTTTAATACATTGTATTTTCAGTTTAATTCATTTCCATGTATTTTTAAATTTTACCTTAGACTCACTATTTGATCTATGGATTATTTAGAAGTGTGTTGTTTAGTTTCTGAGTGCTTAGGAATTTTCAAGTATCTTTTTGTTATTGATTTCTAGTTCGATTTCATTGTGCTTAAGGAACACACTCTGTATGATTTTGATTACTTAAAAATGTTTAAGGTTTATTTTAGGCCCAGATTATGGTTTATCTTGGTATGCATTTCATGAGCACTTGAAAAGGATGTACCTACTGCTCTTATTGTGTGGAGTGTTCTACAAATGTGGATTAGTTCCTATTTGGTGAAGGTGTTACTGAATTCTTCTATGTCTTTGCTGATTTTTTGTCTCGTTCTTCTACCGATTGTTGGCAGAGGGGTGTTGAAGTATCCAACTATACTTTTGAGTTTGTCTATTTCTACTTTCAGATCTATTAGTTTTTGCTTTACGTATTTTGCAGCTCTGTTGTTTGGAATACACACTGCTGTGGTTTGAATGTTTGTATCCCTTCCAAAACTCATGCTGAAACTTTACCCCCGATGCAACAGTATTAAGAGCTGGGACCTTTAGGTAGTGGTGAGGCCATGAGGGCTCCACTCTCATTGATGGGATTAGGGTTTTATAAAGGGTTGGAGGCAACTAGCTATGCCCCTTTTGCCTTTCCATCTTCTTGCCCCTGTGAGGACACAGCATTCTTTCCCTCAAGAGGACATGACAACTAAGTACCATCTTGGAAGCAGAGACTAGGTTTTCACTGGACACTGAACTTGGCACCTTGATCTTGGACTTCCCAACCTCCAGAACTGTCAGGAGTAAATTCCTGTTATGTATAAATTACTCAGTCTCAGGTATTTTGGTATAGCAGCACAAAAGGACTAAGACACGCACATATAGCATTGCTGTCTCCTCTTGAAATATTCATTTATATATGTCTGTCTGTGTCTCTGGTAATTTTATTTGCTCTGAATGTAAATTTATCTGATGTAAATATAGTCATTGCTGCTTTTCTTTGATTAATATTTGCATGATACATCTTTTTCCATCCTTGTAATTTTAACTTGCACATATCATTATATTTGAAGTGAGTTTTTTGTAGACAGCATATAGTTGAGTCATGTTTTGTAGTCCACTACACCAATTCTGTCTTTTATTTGGTTTATTTAGATCATTTAAATTTAATGTGATTATTGATATGTTAGGACTTAGATCTGCTGTTTAATTTTTTGTTTTCTACTTGATCTCTCTGTTTTTCATTTTCACTGGTTTCTTTTTCCTGCATTTCTGTGGGTTACTTGAACATATTTTAGAATTCTATTTTGATTTATCTATAGTATTTTTGATTATATATATTGTACAGGATTTTTAGTGGTTGCTGTAAGTATTGAATTATATATACATAACTATCCCCGTCTCCTGGTGTTGTTATTGTATCAGTTCAAGTGAAGTGTAGAGATCTTACTTACCTTATGCCCCATTCTTCTCCCATTTGTGATACAATTATTACATGTTTAAATATTTCCTTTGCATGTATTTAGAACCACATCAGAGTGTGCTGTAATTCTTGCTTTAACCATCAAACATAATTCAGAAAACTCAAAAGGACAAAGAAATTGTATTATATCTATCCATAGTTTTACTCTTTCCTTTGTTCTTTCTTCCTAATGGTCAACGATTTTTTTTTTTTAAATTATACTCTTTCTGTTTAGAGAAATTTCTTCTTTTGGGATAGGTCTGCTGGTGACAAATTCTCTTAGTACTTATTTACCTGAGAATGTCCTGTTTCTTCTTCATTCCTGAAAGGTGTTTTTGCTCTAGATGTCTGGGTTGACAATTCTTCTTTTTTTTCAGCACCTGAAAATGTTGTGCCGCTTCCTTCCGGCCTTGCTTTATGACGAGAAATCTGCTCTCAGATGAGTTGCTTTCCCTTACAGACGAGGTGTTGTGTTTCTCTGTCTGCTTTCAAGATTGTTTGCTCGTTTTAGTTTTCAGGAGTTTGACTCTGGTGTGTTTTGTTTGAACATCTTTGAGTTGATTCTGTTTGGGGTTCACTCAGCTTCTTGATTCTGTAGGTTCGTGTCTCTTAACCAGATTTGAGGAGCTTCAGCCGTTGTATCATTGAGTGGTGTCTCCGCCCTGCCTTCTCTCTCCGTTCCTTCTGGAGCTCCGGTGATATCAACATGACACCGTAGGCCCTTCAGGCTCTGCTGTTCTTGTTCTTTTCTGTTTTCTTAAGTCTACTTTCTCTCTGTTCATGGTGCGGAGTTTCTATTTCTATCATTCATTCATTGATTCTTCCCTTTGTCCCCTCTATTGTGCCGTTGAGCCCATCCACTTAGTTTTCTGTTTTGATTATTATATTTTTCCGTGATACGATTTTCATTGGATTCTTCTTTATATCTTCTGTTTCTTTGATGATACTTTATATTTTTTGGTTTGTTTTAAGTATGTTTGTAATTGTTTGTGGAAGCATTTTAATCATAATTGCTTTAAAATCTTTGTCAGATAATTCTAATATGTCTGTGACATCAGTGCTAGCATCTGTTGATTGTCTTCTTTCATTCAGGTTGAGATATTCCTGGTTTTTTTGCATGACGAGTAATTTTTCACTTAAACTTGGACATTTCTACACTATTTTCTGAAACTCTGGATCTTAAGCCTTCTGTTTTAGCTGGGCTTCTCTGAGCCTCATCTTAAAGGGGCAGGGTGCGCTGCCTCGTTACTGCCAGGTGGGGATAGAACTCCAGGCCCTGGCATGACCTCCGTTGAAAGGGCTCCTTGTTACTACAAGGGAGCGGTGACACCCTATATACAGACTGGAACTGAGAGGAGGTCAGAAATTGGCCCAATGTCATGCAGATAGAAAGTCACAAGCCAGAGTGGGTATTCCAGCTATACTGAGTTAGAGTCCATGCTCCTAACCACTAAGCTGCGCTGGTTCTCAGACATGTAAGAATAGTAAAATTTACCCTAAAAAGAGGGGTGTGGTGGAGAGGCATGGAGTGTCCTGGATCATGGCAACCTCACTGGTCAGAACTACCAAAGTAGTAGGCCTCTTCCAGGCTGGACAGAGCACTCCAGCCCGAGTACATGGTGTTCTAGCAGAGGTGGGTGGCAAGAGTCAGGAGGTCAGCTGAAGGCTGGAGAGTGTGTCCCTGCAAGGGTCACCCAACTTGCCCTGGAGGAGTTACTTTGGGCATGGAGGCCACCTTGTCCATTCTGCGGAGTCCCCACTCTGTAGCCCCTTTCTAGGGGAGGGATGGGAGGAGGACTGCATGTGGCTGGAAACTTTTCTGTGCTCTGGGCAGGAACTGTGACACTTCTGTGTGTGAGGCTGACCTCAGTGAGTGTTGCCGTCTGGGGCGTGAGGCACCAGGGTTGTGCCACTGCAGTTCCGGGACTTCCGGGGTCACAGATGCGAGTCCAGGCCCAGCTTCACCAGTTCCTAATTGGGAGGCTGGATGCGTTGGATGTGCTCCTGAACCTCAGTTTCCTCCTCTGTAAGAACAGTGTAGTGGCACTGACCTCTGAGGGTATCAGGAGAGCCCTGGTATGCAGTAGATAGCCCATGGTGTTTTTGTTTGAATGAGGTGAGTATTTTCTGTTGTCAGGTGTATTCTCAGGAATGGCAGTGTAGTGGCACTGACCTCTGAGGGTATCAGGAGAGCCCTGGTATGCAGTAGATAGCCATGGTGTTTTTGTTTGAATGAGGTGAGTATTTTCTGTTGTCAGGTGTATTCTCAGGAATGGGGATCTGTGTGTGCCAGGCCCATCCCTTCTTTGACCTCTCTGAGGTCTCCTGGGTTTGGAGCAGGCTAGAGACCTCTAGTGCAGAGAGGTGGGGCCTGGGGAGCCCTGTCAGAATAGGCATAGGGGCGGGGAGGCCGAGAGAAGGCTGTGTGTCTTTGGCTATCTCCATGGCAACCGCCAGCAGCCTATTGGGTGAGGACCAGCTCCTGGAAAGTCAGTGACAAAGCAGTTCCTGGAGATGTTGCTGCCTGCTGTGCGTCTGCCAGCTCAGCTCCCATGTCAAGACAGCCTGGGAACAGCGAGCTCTCTCCTGGGCCTGGGGCTCGACTGTCACCCTGCCTGCCCTGGCCTGGAGACCCCCTCACCTGCACGTGTGANACTGCATGTGGCTGGAAACTTTTCTGTGCTCTGGGCAGGAACTGTGACACTTCTGTGTGTGAGGCTGACCTCAGCGAGTGTTGCCGTCTGGGGCGTGAGGCACCAGGGTTGTGCCACTGCAGTTCCGGGACTTCCGGGGTCACAGATGCGAGTCCAGGCCCAGCTTCACCAGTTCCTAATTGGGAGGCTGGATGCGTTGGATGTGCTCCTGAACCTCAGTTTCCTCCTCTGTAAGAACAGTGTAGTGGCACTGACCTCTGAGGGTATCAGGAGAGCCCTGGTATGCAGTAGATAGCCCATGGTGTTTTTGTTTGAATGAGGTGAGTATTTTCTGTTGTCAGGTGTATTCTCAGGAATGGGGATCTGTGTGTGCCAGGCCCATCCCTTCTTTGACCTCTCTGAGGTCTCCTGGGTTTGGAGCAGGCTAGAGACCTCTAGTGCAGAGAGGTGGGGCCTGGGGAGCCCTGTCAGAATAGGCATAGGGGCGGGGAGGCCGAGAGAAGGCTGTGTGTCTTTGGCTATCTCCATGGCAACCGCCAGCAGCCTATTGGGTGAGGACCAGCTCCTGGAAAGTCAGTGACAAAGCAGTTCCTGGAGACGTTGCTGCCTGCTGTGCGTCTGCCAGCTCAGCTCCCATGTCAAGACAGCCTGGGAACAGCGAGCTCTCTCCTGGGCCTGGGGCTCGACTGTCACCCTGCCTGCCCTGGCCTGGAGACCCCCTCACCTGCACGTGTGAGCCAGGGCTGGGACCTGCAGGTGCAGGCGTCTTCTCCTTGGGCAGAGCACCCCTGACCTCCTGTGAGCTCCCGACACCTCCTTGTCCCTCACTTTGCTGGCGGCAGCAGTAACAGTTGTCAGGACATGGTGCCGGCACTTCTGTCACAGAGTGTGGAGGGTGCCATGCATATCTCAGGGCAGCCCCACTTCACACCATGGGCCCCTCACACTGGTCCCTCCGCATCAGAGATGAGGGGCTGGACACTCAGGCCAGGCATCTTTCCTAAGTCCAACAGCCAAGAAGACACAAGCTCCAATTTGAATCCTGGTCACCTGGATCCCAGGACTTTGGTTCTGAGAGCCCAGGGCTCAGGTTCCTCTGGGCATGGCCCGCTGAGCCTAGGGTGCGAGTCAGGTCAGGATAGAGAGGGTGTCCCTGGCCCCCTGGCCTTAGCAAGGCCTGAGCTTCCCAAAAGGGGCTGAATAGTGCCCTTAAATGTCCCCGCCTTGGCCCCCAGCAGGGACGGGATTTGGCTGGAGTCACCATTGCTGGAGTCTCAGCATCTCCGAGAGGGTGGATTGGGCATCTGCTCTCCAGACCATTCTTGCTAATTTATTGTTCAAACCAAGATGTTTATGAGAGTCAAAGGGGATGCCTGTAACAATTGTGCTGGGACAATTTAGAGCTGTCCTGGGCAGCTGGGGACACACGGTCACCCTTTGTCTCTGTTCTCTCTGCCGGGATTGGACGGAATGGGAGCCTGGCCAGGACAGGGCGGGGCAGGGTACAGCCCCCCTGCTGTAAATGGGGTGACAACTGCCCCTCTCCCAAAGGACAAGTGTGAGGACTCAGTTGGCTCTGTGTGTGCCTAGTAGGGCAGGGGCCCCGTTCAGACCGTCCTTGCTATCCTTGCTGTGGCTTTGATGGCTGTCCCCAAACAGTGCCGGGGCATATGCACATTGGCTTGGGGACTACTGGGAGGACTCAGTTGGCTCTGTGTGTGCCTAGTAGGGCAGGGGCCCCGTTCAGACCGTCCTTGCCATCCTTGCTGTGGCTTTGATGGCTGTCCCCAAACAGTGCCGGGGCATATGCACATTGGCTTGGGGACTACTGGCCATGTGTGCTGCCCCAGGCTCAGCACAGATTCTCTGAGGGGCTGCCGCAGGTGATGGGCAAGGGTAGGGCTCTGCCCCATGGGGAACAGCGATAAGCGTGGACGGAGGTGCGGGACAGGCCGGGGGTTGCCCCGTGGGGTGTGGCTGGGCTGTGGAGGGTGGAGGTAGGTAGACCAAGTCTGGCCCGGACGTGTCCCAGATGCTCCTGCACAGAAAGCTGTCGAAAGACAGGGTAACCTCCTAGCCAGTGCTAAGGACATGCAATGACAAAGGCCTAGCTGGGACCCCAGAGTCTGGAGGATTGGGGGTGAGTTCCTGGGTCAGGGTTAGGGGGCCCAGGCCAAGGCTGCAGCTGTGTGGTCCTGTCCCTCCACTCTGCTGTGGCTGGGAGCACGCCCCCACCTTGGGTGCCAGTGTGAGAGTGTGACTTTACAAGGGGGCTGCTGGCGTGTCCTTGTGTCCCTGTGCCTGTGCCATGTGTCCACGCATTGCCATGTCCACGCCTTGTCTGTCTGTGCTGCTGCTGATGCACATGCGGAGGAGGACTGGGCCCAGGGATGGCCTGGCGGCAGTCACAGCTGGGGGTGTGCTCTGAGGGCCTGCAGCCCTGTGTATTTTATATAGTTGTCATCATAATTGACGTAAGAATTTTCATTTTACCTTTTTCCTTTTTTATAACAACTTATGGAGGTAAAATTCCCGTACCATGACGTTCGCGCTTTTGCAGTGCACAAGGCGGTGGTTTTGGCCTGCTCGCGGAGTTGTGTGGCTGTCGCCAGCCTACGTTTAGAACGTTTCCATCACCCCCAAAAGCGGCCTGTGCCTGTGAGCAGTCAGCCCTCGTCTCGCTCCCTCCGGGCCCCGGGAAGCCACTGATCTACCTTCTGTGTGGATTTGTCGGTTTGGGACATTCCATGTGAAGAAATCACACAATGTCTGGCCCGTTGCGTCTGACTGCTTTCACGTGGTGTGATGTGGTTCCATGCACGTCGCACACGTGTCAGTTCATCTCTCTCTTTTAGCGGCATATCACAGATGCGCTTGGTGTTCTGCATGTTGTTACTGTGGTGACTGCCCAGAGTCCCGTGACTGCGCCCGTTCCCTGCTGCTTAACACTGGAATGGTCCCGGGTGGGGGTTAGCAATCACAAGACTGTGATGACTGTCCTGGGACTGAAACTTCTTAAGTTTGCGTTATTTCGGTGGGACAGATTCCCAGAGTGGACTGCGTACAAGGGTTTTTAACACTTCATGGCTCCTGATACATTTTGCCAAGTTGTTTTCCTAATGGGATGTATCAGCTTATTTACATTTCCACCAGTTCTACTTAAATCATCAGTCTGAACGTCAACTTTGCCCCCACTGGATATTACATTTTCAAAGCTCTTGCTCATTGATTGGGTGTAAACCTGTGCCTCGTTGCTGTTTTCCTGTAAGCTTGAGCCTGTTCCCACGTCACTGAGTTGTTTTTTCCTTGATAAGTCATCTGGGGGCTGCTTTGTTGTTTAGCTGCGGGACTTCAGTGCTTCACCAACATTGGTTGAGTGTGTACCAGGCACCGTGCTGAGAAGCAAGACACCGGCCCATCCCAGAGAGGGGGAAGTGGGGTGAAGTGAGGGACCCCACTGACTCCTGAGGCTCCCCCGACCCTCCTCTCCAAGGCTGGTGTCTCCTTAGGTTCCAGAAGGATTCCTCTAGAGCCTGAGACTTCAGGACACAGAAGGACACAGAAGTGCTGGCTGGGTGCATGGGTGTGGGCTGTGATTACTTCTTGTTATTGCTGTTAATATAAATCTTCAAAGTACCTCAAAGTTGTCCTTTGTATTTTTTTATTTCAGTGGAAGATAAAGTTTTCTTTTCTGTATAAATAAAAAAATATTGATTTTTTGACTTTCAAATGCTCATTATAGGAAAGAGTAGAAAACAACGACCCACAATCCCGCCATCCTGGGATAACCACAGTTAATCGTTTGAGCTGTTTCCTTTCTTCCAAGCTCTCTTTCTGTGTAGGTTTTTAAATACACCATCGGCGTCTTACCCCAGGGGTCCTGGAGGCAGCCTGCTCCTGTCCTGGGCGGCGTCCCGTTCAGCCGTGCAGGCTTGTGCACGATGCTTGTGTGAGGGGTGCCCCGCTGCACACAGAGGCCCCGTGTGAGCGAGCCCCACAGTACCGAGTGTCCTCTGACGAGACCATTGTGCCGTGGGGCAGACCTCAGTCATATCCCTATCGTCAAGATTTGGCTTATTTCCAATTTTGCTTTTATAGGTAAAACCAGAAAACGTACATATATCTTTGCCACACCTCTGATTATTTCCTAGGGACAAATGCCTAGAAGTTGGATGACCTTTTACTTACTCTGTAAATTATAACATTAAAAAACTCTTTACCTTCCCACCATGTGGTTATGCTGCCTTACAACACATGTGAGTGTTTTTGTGTATAACAATCTCTGCTTCTGTGTTTTTTTTTTTTTTTTGTCTTTTTCCGTGTCCGGCAACGGATTGCAACCCTCAGTGTCGCCCCCGTACGGGACCGGGACCGGCAACGGGATCGCAACCCTCGGTGTTGCTCCTGTGCCTCGCTCAGCCAGTGAGCGGGAACCGGTCTGTATGTGGGATCTGAACCCTCGGGCGGGAGCGCCGCCGCGCTTCCCAAGCGGCGCA
>NW_007727484.1:26308-38327 GCF_000696425.1 Galeopterus variegatus | reverse complement strand
GCGCCGCCGCGCTTCCCAAGCAGCGCACTATCCAGTGCGCCACCGGGCCGGCCCTGCTTCTGTGTTTTGATTTGGACCCCTGGGTGGTCTCTCTCAGTGCTGGTCCTTGTGGCCTCGTTGCTTAGCTCAAAGTAATGGTTTAATATCTGAACCCTCCTTTAATGTTTTGGCTACTTAATTTTCCAGGTAATTTTGAGATAATTTTGTTGTAAACCCAAGAATTCCTATGGGAATATTTTTCATTTATCAGAATCTATAAATTTGATTTGGGGAGAACCAAGTTTAGAAATATACATTTGATCTGTTCTTCCAGGAATATAGTTTATTATGCCTTAACATTTATTCAGTTCTCCCCCTTTTTGTAGATAAGATTTTGTAGTTCTCTCTCTCTCTTTTTTTACTTTGTGCAAACAGCTCTTTAAAAACATGTTTACTCTTTGTTGTTTTCTTTATAAAGGTCACCTATACTTTTAAAGTTATTCCTAAATGGTTATATTCATCTGTCCATTGTGATTGAATTGTTTTTATCTCGTTGTGTTTCTAACTGGTCATATCTGGCATCGCTGTTCGCTTTTGATCCTTTGCGTGCACTTGTCACCTACTGGGCTTGGTGCTAGCGCGTGTCACTCTTGAGCAGAGCTTCACAGCTCTTTGCTGATGACGGGTGTGGAGCTAAGTTTTGATGTTTTATTTCAGCCCAAATGTCTTAGTGCACATGTAATTACCGTACCTAAAGGTTTTGCTTTTTTTTTGTGCCTGTTTTGTTTGTTTGTCTGTTGCCTTTCATTGCTTTGTTCTCATCGTGCTGGGCTTCTCTTTTGAGCTTTTCTGCTGCTTCCCGTCTTTGGTGGACGTGACTGGGTGCGCACCCGCCGGTGGAGGCTGTTCAGGTTTGTGCTCTGGACTCGGCCTCAGGACTTGAGCGTGCGTCAGACTCACCAGCAGGGTGCAGGGCATGTTAAAATCCTGGGTGCTGCACCCCACCCTCAAAAATTCTGATTTGGAAGGTGTGGGAGTGGCTGAGAATTTGCATTTCTAATAATTTCCCAGGTGCTGGAGAGAGAGAGACAAGAGAGAGACAGAGACAGAGAGAGAGACAGAGAGAGACAGAGAGACAGAGAGATCCTCACGCTCTCTCCTTTCTAAGCCCTCGGAACCACGCCCATGGTCCTACAGTCCAATTATCTCTTCAAAGGCCCTGCCTTTCAATTACCTAGTCAATTAAGTAATAAGACTTCCCGCCCTCTTTACACTGTCACAGTGAGGATTAAGTTTTGGAGGAACGTTCAACCCAGGCAATGGTGAATCATAAATTTGCATAAATGTCCTAATGCTTGTTCCGAACTTACTAAGTTTTCAACTTAAAATCACACATCTAAATCAGTTATTTTATTACATATTTTAAATTTGAATCACAGTGCTAACGTGTTGCTAAATGTGGTTGCATGTGTTCTGGTAAATTCTCTTAATCATAACTCAAAAAATATTATGGGTGGATTTTGTGTTTTTACGGTTTGTGAAACTGTAGATGTGTGCATTTCAGTCTGGGTCTAAACACCTTCGAATCCCTGTCCCAGAGCACAACAGCAGCCCTCACGTGTTCAGATGAATTTCTGTATATTCTGTGTCTTTGCTCGCAGCACAACTTTTAAGGCCATTTTACAGACATCTCAGGGTTTCTCAGTGTTATGATTCTTGGTAGAAAGGAAGGCTGTAAGGTGAAGGAAGAAATTGCTTTATCCTTGTGTGTGATTTGTCTCCTTTTGGAAATGGCATTGGAGCCTCTCAGGAGCCAATTCACTGTCTGGATCATGTGGGTCCTACGTGGTCTAGATTTTGCCGACTGCTGCCATGTGCTATTTTAACATTCTGGTCCCCTCACTTGTATTTCCCTGTAAATTGGCAGTGAGCTTGGGAGCTTTTTCTTAGAGAAATAAACATTACAGATATGGTTAAAGTCTTCTGAATACAACCCCCCAACCAAATTCTCTCTCTTTCTCTTTTACCTTCCAGTGGTAGTAACGTTTCCAATCTTTGTTTATCCTTCCGGCGCGTGTGCATGTGGGGGTATTCCAACTTTCACCATATATGTCTGTAGCAATAAATAATACACATTATCGTTTGCATGGCTTTGAACTGTATAAGTGTGCATGTGTCTTTACACATGGATATACAATTATTTCATAACTTGCCTTTTTACCTCTCAGCATTGTTTTGAACGTTTTCCCATTTAATGTGTAGACGTATTTAGTTTCACACACTCACCCATTTCTAACTGTAGAGTGATGTTCCATTGTACGTGTGTACCACGACTAATCTTCTGAACGTTTTCCCATTTAATGTGTAGACGTATTTAGTTTCACACACTCACCCATTTCTAACTATAGAGTGATGTTCCATTGTACGTGTGTACCACGACTAATCTTTCCTCTCTCCTTTTGATGGGCAGCAGGTTATCTCCAGTTTCCACCATGACAAGCGGTGCTGTGAACATGCCTGTGCATGTTGTCTAGTATGTAGTTAGAAGTGGTGTCTGTCCATGACAAGCGGTGCTGTGAACATGCCTGTGCATGTTGTCTAGTATGTAGTTAGAAGTGGTTTCTGGATCGTAGGGATGCTTGTAACACTGTTGGCTACACTGAGGATGCGAAGTGGCCTCTCTCTGTTATTTTAGCCTGAATTTCCCTGACTGGCAGTGCTTTAGAGCAGTGGCTTTCCTCTTGTGATTTGTGGATTTTTCTGATGGGTTATTTGTACTTTTCATATGAGTCTGTAGGAATTCTTTATATATCATGGAAACAAATTCTTTGTCAGTTATGTGCATTGCAAATATTGTCTTTCCATTTCCTCTACAATATCTTTTGTGGTATAGTTTAAATTTTATTGCAGTCGGGTTTATCAATCCGTTACTTTATGGCTTGTCATATTTATGTCTTCTTTGGACATCCTTCCCTACTTTACGATCATAGAGCTGTTTCCTTGTGTTTTTTCAAAGTTCTTTTATCTTTCCTTTTCTTTCTTTCTTCTTTCTTTTTTTCCCCAAAGCTTTTAAGTTTGCTTTCCATACTTAGGGCTTGGGGTCTTGGATCCACCTGGAAGGTATTTGTGAGCAGAGCTTTATCTTTATGCACGTGGATGTCCAGGTTAGCGACATGTTTGGAAGCTGCGTCATCTGCGACCCCTGGTGTGTGGTGGCTCTTCCACCTTTGTCAAGTACAAGGTTTCTGTATAATTCATATGCCATGCAGTTTTCCCATTGAAAGTGTACAAGTCAATGGTTTTTGGCGTATTATATTATTAACTTTTTAAAATTGTCACAAAATATTTGTAACCTGAAATTTGCCATTTCAACTGTTTTAAGTGTGCCATTAAACACGTTAACTACATTTACAAGGTAATTTACCCCAAACAGAAGCTCTGTTCTCTTACCTCACCTCAGCCTTTTGTAACTTCTAAGCCACTTTCTGCCTCTATGAATTTGCCCACTCTCAGGACCTCAGGAGTGGACTTATACAGTGTTCGTTCTTTCGTGTCTGAATTATTTCATTTGGAATAATATTTCCAAAGTTCATCCATGTTGTAGCAAATGTAGCGTTAGAACGTTATTCCTTTTTATGGCTGAATGACAGTCCCTTGTATGTATATACTTCGTGTTGTTTGTCCACTAATGTATTGACAGCTATGTGGGCTGTCCCCTCTTCTGGCTGCTGTGAGTGGTGCTGCTGCGAAAACTGCTGCCCTCGGCTGTTCTGGGCGAACACCTAGAAGTGGACTTGCCGTGTCCTGAGGTTCTGTGTTGGCTTAATGAGGAATTGTGAGACCGTTCTCCACAGACGCTGCACGGTCTACATTCCCATCAGCAGTGGACAAGGGTTCCAGCTTCTCCACGTTCCTGCCGGCATTTGTTGTTTTCTGTTTACTTTTGATTATAGCTGTCCTTGTGGGTACGGAGTGGAGCTGCACTGTGGTTTTGCTCTGCATTTCCCTAATGATTACTGCTGTTGAGCATCTTTCCATGTACTGATGGGCCATTTGTATATCTTCTTTGGAGAAATGTCCATTCAAGTCCTTTGCCCGTTTTCAAATTGGGTCGTTGTTATTGTTTTTGAGTTTCAGGAGTTCTTTATATTTTCTGGATATTAATCCCTTATTAGATATATGATTTGCAAATATTTCTCCCACTCACTAGGTTGTCTTTTCACTCTATGTTAATGTTCTTTGATGCACAAAAGTTTTACATTTTGATGAAGCTCAATTTATTTTTTCTTTTATTGACTGTGCTTTTGGGTTATATCCAAGAAATCATTGCCAAATCCAATGTCATGAATATTTTCTCCTATGTTTTTTTAAAGAGTTTTTTATTTTTAGCTCTTAAATTTAGATATTTGATCCATTTTGAGTTACTTTTTATATGTGATGTAAGGTAAGGATATCTAGGTTTGCATGTGGATCTCTAGGTTTCCCAGCATGATTTGTTGCAAAGACTATTGTTTGCCCATTCAATGGTTTTGGTACCCTTATAGAAAACCAATTGACCATATATATGAAGGTTTATTTCTGGGATATTATTCTATTCCATTGGTCTATATGTCTGTGCTTTTGCCAGTCCCACACTGTTTTGATAACTGTAGCTTTTTAGTGGGTTTTGAAATCAGGAATTGTGCGTCTTTCAACTTTGTTCTTTTTCTAAATTGTTTTGGCTATTCGGGGACCCTTGGGATTCCATATGAATTTTAGGATGGGTTTTTCTATTTGTGTAAAAAACGCAGCTGGGATTTTGATAATGAGTGCATTAAATCTATAAATCATTTTGAGTAGTGTTGTCATCTTAACAATATTAAGTTTTCCAATCCACAAACCTGGGATCCTTTTTGGTTTGTTCTTTAATTTCTGTCAGCACTGTTTCATAGTTTTTAGTATATGGGTCTTATGCCTTCTTGGCTAATTTTTTCCTAAGTATTTTACTCTTTTTTTATGCTATTGTAAATTGATTTAGAAAAATGTCCTTTTGGATTGTTCATTGCAACTGTTGAGAAGTACAACTTGTTTTTTGTGTTGGTTTTGCATGCTGTAACTTGCTGAATTCATTAGTTCTAGCATATAGTGTATGTGTGTGTATGTGTATGTGGACATTTTAGGGTTTTCTACATATAAGAGCTGTTGAGACTTTGATTGGAATTGCGTTGAATTTATAGATAAATTTGAGAAAAAGGACGTCTGCATGATACTGAGCTGTCCTTCTGTTAACATGCTTGTCTCTATCACGTCCTCATCCTTTAGGATTGCTTTATGGTTTTCATCTCAAGGTGTTGCACTTGTTTTATTGCATTTCTTCCTAGAGGTGTCATCAATTTTGCTGCTATTATAAATAATATTTTTGTAATAGCTTTCATTGGGATATAATTTATCCACCATAAAATTCACCCTTTTAAAGTATACAATTCAGTGATTTACTTTCATTATGTTCATGGACTTGCGTAACCATTACCACCATCTAAATTTTGAACATTTTCATCACCCCAGAAGGGAATCCCATAGTCATTAGAACAATATCTTTTTAAAAATGTATTTTCTAATTGAAAATAAAAACAATTTTTTTTTCTTTTTTGTCTTTTTTCGTGTCCGGCAACGGATTGCAACCCTCAGTGTCGCGCCCGTACCGGACCAGGACCGGCAACGGGATCGCAACCCTTGGCATTGCTCCCACACCTCGCTCAGCCAGTGAGCGGGAACCGGTCTGTATGTGGGATCCGAACCCTCGGCGGGAGCGCCACCGCGCTCCCAAGCGGCGCACTGTAGCAGTGCGCCACCGGGCCGGCCCAAAACAATTTATTTTTGTATATTTATTTGGAATTACATAAACTTGCTGAACTTTCTATTTAGTTCTAATAGTTTGTGTATAATTTTGGGTTCTCTATGTAAAAATCACATTATCTGTGAATAAGACCATTTGTTTCCTTCTTTATAATCTTTATATATTTTATTTCTTTTTCTTGTCTTATTGCCTTGGCTAGAATCTTCATATCATATAATTTGTATGTGTGTATTATCTCTAAATTTAAAGAGAAATGCTCTAAATGGTTTTTAGTAGATACTGTTTCTCAGTTTTAGGAATTTTCCTTCTATTTCTGGTTCTTTTGATTATGAATGACATTGAAATTTTTTTACATATGTTTTCTGCACTTTTTGACATGATCATATAGTTGCTATTTTAATGTTTTCATGCGGTGAACTACATTAACAGTCATTCTAATATTGAACACAAGGCTGAAATCAAGGTGTCAACCAGTTACATCCTTATCTGGAGGTGAAACTAGGGAAAGAGCTACTTTCCCGCCCCCTCAGGTTGTCTGCAGAATTCATTTCCTTGTAATAGGAATGGGGTCCCATTGTCTTGCCATCATCTGGGGACTTTCCTCAGCTCTTAGAGGGCACTTTCAGGTCCTTGCTACCAGGGCCCCACAACAGTACCTCTTAAACTTCCAAACTTTCTGACTTCTGAAGGGCCCAGTTCCTTTAAGGGGTTCACCTGGTTTGTTTCAGGTATGTCTTTTGTAAGTAGCATACAGTTGGACTTTTAAGAAACCCAATGTAATAATCTTTATCCTTTATTAGGAGATTAAAATTGACTTATATTTCTTGTGATTACTGATATATTTGGTCTTAATTCTATAATCCTAGTGTATTCTCTATATCCTTTCCTTATATTTCTTGTGATTACTGATATATTTGGTCTTAATTCTATAATCCTAGTGTATTCTCTGTATCCTTTTGCCTGTTTTTTGGGTCTTTTTCTGACTTCTGTAGATTGACAAAATGGTCTGTATTACCTGTTTCCCACACACATTTTTCCCTTCTGCTGGTTTTGAAATACATTATATTTACATCTATTTACTGGATATCCTTAACATTTTAAACATATATTTGTAACTATACATTTGTCTAACACAGCAGTCAGACAAGTGTATATTTTTTTGTAAATAAAGCTTTATTGGAACACAGCCTTACCAATTCACGTACATATTAGCCATGGCTATTTCAGTGCTGCAGCAGCAGAGCTGAGTGGTTATGATAGAGACCTTATGGCCCACAAAGCCTAAATATGTACTAACTGGCCCCTCACAGAAAATATTTGCCGTCTTCTGGTCTAGCACAATGAAGAGAGATTTAGCCTTTCTAACATAATTTGGTGAAACTACATGCAAAACCGTCCCTCTGTAAATATTTTTATCATTGACTAGGTTGTTAGTTTAATATGAAAAAAATAAACACACAAACAAAACCCTGAAAAACTGAATAGCATCATTTTTAAAAACAAGCAATGATGGGCCGGCCCAGTGGCGCACTGCTGCAGTGCGCCGCTTGGGAGTGTGGAGGCGCTCCCGCCGAGGGTTTGGATCCCACATACAGACCGGTTCCCGCTCACTGGCTGAGCGAGGTGCGGGCGCGACACCGAGGGTTGCGATCCCGTTGCCGGTCCCGGTCCGGTGTGGGCGCGACACTGAGGGTTGCGATCCGTTGCCGGATGTGAAAAAAGACAAAAAGGATCCGTTGCCGGATGTGAAAAAAGACAAAAAGGAAAAAAAAAAAAAAACAAGCAATGATTAATTAAAGTTAACTACTTAAAAATTATTTTCTGCCTACCATTTTTCTTGTATACTATGCATTATGTTTGGGCTTAGTTTTCCTGTTGTTTTATTGAGGTTCTAGGATGATGACTCATTTTTCACCTAAAAATATGTTTATTTTGCCCTCGGTCTTCACTGACAGTTTAGCTGGATGTAATGTTCTAAGATGACTTATTTTCCTGCTGCTCTTTGAATGTGTTACTCAATTATCCTCTAGAATATATGTTTGCAAAGGTGAAGTTTCCTCTTCTTTTAAGTATTTTATTTTTCCCTCTGGATATTCTGTCTTTTCTTTCTGGTAGTTTTTAAGACTTTCTTTTTGTGTTTGATGTTCTGCAGTTCCTCACACTGTTTCTAGCTATGGGTTTATTTTGTCTATCAGATTGGTGCTTGAAGTACACTTTTAATCTGAGAATTGATGTCTTTAATTCTGGAAATTTTTCATCTGAAAATTTTTTATCTGGAAATTATATCTTTTACTGTTTCTGCTTCTTCACCATTTCTTCTATGGTCTTTTTCTGAAACTCACATTTGATGTGTGTTAGATCAGAGATCTACGCACACATACGGTATTGCACACTCTACTCTATATTACTAACTCGTCTCTCATTCCTTTCCTTTGTTCTGATATCTGTGGGTGAATTCCTTAGTTCTAGCCTGAGTGCGATCTTCTAAATCACCTCTAAGTGTTAAACCGTCTCCAACCTAAACTATGATTTATTGATTATTATTATTGATATTATTTCAATAATTATGTTAATAATTGCTTATTGCCAAGACTTCTAAGTAGTTTTTAAATTTTTCTACCTGTTTCTACTTATTTTTGATGAATAATTTGTTGATTTCATCTGAACAAAGTTCATCTCTCAATAGTTGATTCTGCTGAATATCTCTCTTAGCCCTGGATTTCCTCACATGCTCTGGCATTCTGGTTTCAATAGGAGGATTTCTTGTTTCCCTTCTTTTCTTTTCCTTTGAGAGATTTATCTTATTATTATTATTTTTTGACCAGTAAGGGGATTGCAACAGTGTGGTCTGCACCACGCTCAGCCAGTGAGCACACCGGCCATCCCTATATAGGATCTGAACCCGCAGCCTCGGCGCTACCAGCACCGCACTCTCCCGAGTGAGCCATGGGGCCAACCCAAGGTTTATCTTATTTTTGACTGCAGCTCTGTCTCAAATTTTGTCTCTCACTGCCATGTATGTGAAGTGGGAAGACACAAAGTCTTCTTTACAAGGAATTCTGGATGCACTTCAGTGGTAGAGTCAACAGGATTGTTGGTTGATTAGATGTGAACTAAGAAAGAAAGAGAGAGGAGTCAGGGATAAAGCCTTGGTTTTGATTCAAACAGGAAACTAGTGCTATTTACTGAGAGGGATGTATGTGGGGGAAGGAGCAAGATTGGGAGTGAGAATCAAAAGTTCTTTAATCACCATGATATAAACAACTCCAAACAAAAGAAAGTACATGTTTTAACACTCATGTTAAGGTTAAAAAAAACAAAAAGATCTTTAGTTGTATAATGTTGGATATATTTCATTGTTTAATGTTTTGATACACACATGCATGCACACATGCACACACACACGCACATGCATATATAAACAACTCCAAACAAAAGAAAGTACATGTTTTAACACTCATGTTAAGGTTAAAAAAAAAAAAGAGATCTTTAGTTGTATAATGTTGGATATATTTCATTGTTTAATGTTTTGATACACACACGCATGCACACATGCACACACACACGCACATGCATGCACACATGCACACGCACACACACATGCACGCACACACACACACACACACACACACACACACATATATATAGCCAAATGGAACTGTTAGAGAATACAGTTGGTTATATGAGCTTGGAGCTCCAGGTCTAGATTAAAGATATTAACTTGGGAGTAATAGGCATAGGATGGTATTCAAAGCTATTGGGTACGTCCTTTATGGGATGAGCCCTGGGGCATCCAATTTTTGACTTTGGTAGAAGAGGCAAAGCTGGCAAAAGGGACTTAGAAGGAGCACCCAGGGAGTTGGAGGAAAACAGGAAAGGGGTGACCAAAGGGCAGGAGATGACACATTTAAAGGAGACTTGACCATTAAAATTGACAAGAGACAGGCTCGACACAGCATTTCAGTGTAGATATGGGCGTGAGAACCTGGTTGGAGAAGGCTGAAGAGAGACTGAAAGGTAAGGAAGTGGGGAGACTGAGGACTGACACTTTCAGTGAGTTTTGATGTGAAGGGAGGAGGTGCATGTGGGATCTTTAGTTTTGTTTTGTTTTTAGGAGGGGAGACATGGGGGTATGTGTTTATGCTGATGGAACTGACCATGATGGCTTCTCTGAGTTCCTTGTCCCTCTATTCCACCTCCTGAGTATGCCACTTCCCTGTCCTCTGAGATGTGATGAAGGGTGGACTGTGGTGCTGGCTCAGGAGTCCCTCAGGCTCCATCTTACTCCTGCTCTCAGGCACTGCCACCTCTCTGGAGGCAACTTGGAGTGTAGTTGGGGTTGGTTTGGGGATATGGTTCAGGCTGGGACTCAGTTGGAGGATAGATTGACTGGCAGGCCAGGGGCCTGGTGTCCACTCAGGGATGGCATCTTTGAACTGGAGGGATGGTTGTGTGGGTAAAAGTCATTGCCCAGATTTCCATGAGGGCTTCCGGATTCTGTTCCTGCTTCTCCTCGTGTGGCAAGCCCCGCTCCCTGTGCTGGCTCTGTGGGTGTACAGTGGAGGACACAGGCATGAAGTGGTCACTGTTCTTGGGAAAAGGACATAGGTGCTGGGAGGAGTATATTCTCCTCCAGGCTCAGTGTGGAAACCCTCGATCCCTTGTTGTTTCTGCCAGGATTCTTGCCACAGCTGGAACTGACTTCGACCTGCGAACACTGAGGGCGGTGCGTGTGCTGAGGCCCCTGAAGCTGGTGTCTGGTATTCCAAGTAAGTCCAGCTGAGACAGCCAGGCCCAAGCCTACCGGGAACATCACCCGCCTCACCACAGCCACAGCCACAGCTACGCCCCTGACTAGTGGGCCCTTTGGTTTTGGTGACTCTGAGCTTGTCACTTTTGACCCTAGGGAACCAGGTGTGAGGAGGGGAGGAATGGGCCTTTTCCAGCCTGTCCCACTCTCCACGAAAGCCCACACGGTGGCCCTGTCATTTTGTTCTGACTTGGCTTCCCTCATTGGAAGCTTTGTTCCTTTTCACACACTCTGGTGTATTTCCAGCTCTTTGCTTCTTTTTCTGGTGTTAAACAATGGTGGGGCAGGATGCCTGAGAAAATAGTCAAAGGCTGCAAAGAGCCACCAGTCTTGACTGAGGCTGGGCAGGGCCACTGGGGACTGAGACTGGCCTTAACACATGCTCCTGGAGTGGGCTGCTCGAGGAGCCAGCCAGGACGACCTTGCGAGCGAGTGACAACCCCGGCCCGTTTCTCCAGTCCAGCGCAAGTTTGGTTTTAGGTTTCCCAAGGGCCCGGTGGGCAGGCACCTGGATGTTTTCCTGTGCCCACTACAGGAAGACCATCGTTTGGCTCCCTGTTCTGCCCCGAGACCCTGGCAGACAAGGAGCTGGGGCCAGGCTGGAAGTGGGGAGGTCATGGAGCTGGAGTTCGTCACAGCTTCTTGACGAACTCGTGTCCTAGGGTCAGTGGCAGAACACGCCCCAGGGGCAGATCCTCCTGCCTCACTTTCCCTAAGGAGTTGGGTCTGTTGGGAACCCCTGTACTTCCTGCCCGGGCTCTCCTGTTCATCCCTCCCTGGATTTCCTGCTCTCTCCTCCCGGGATCCCTGGTTCTCCCCTCTCAGCGTCCCCTGCTCTTCGCTCCCAGCATCCTCTGCTGCTCCTTCCCAGGATTCCCTGTTCTTCCCTCAGTCTGGACTCTGTGCTCTTGCCCACCGGGAGCCCTCCAGATCCACGGGTGGCTCCAGCCTCCGCCTCCTCAGACTTCCTGCTCTGACGCCCTTGGTCCTGCTCCTGTCCCAGCGCCCCTGCCCTGGACACTCTGTGCTTTGTCCCTGAGAACTCTCAGCTCTGCCCCACAGACGCTCTCCCCGCTCTGTCCTCTTTGAGGGTCATCGGCTCTGCCCGTTGGTCAGCGCCTTGCTCATGCTCAGCGCCTTGGCCCGGACTCTCGGTGTCGCCCCTCCCGGGCTCTTGCCACTCCCTCGTGCCCCGCCCTCCCCTCTCCGCCCCGCCCCTGCCCGCTCTCTGACCTGCCCGCTCCGCTCTCCGCCCGCTCCCACCCGCTCTGCTCTGCTCTCTGCCCCACCCACTCCACTCTCCGGCCCGCCCACTCCGCTCTCTGCCCCACCCGCTCCGCTCTCTGCCCCGCCCGCTCCGCTCTCTGCCCCGCCCGCTCCGCTCTCTGCCCCGC
>NW_007727484.1:4596-25432 GCF_000696425.1 Galeopterus variegatus | reverse complement strand
CCCGCTCCGCTCTCTGCCCCGCCCGCTCCGCTCTCTGCCCCGTCCCGCCCCCGCCTGCTCTCTGACCCGCCCGCCCCCGTCTGCTCTGGCCCCAGGTTTGCAGGTGGTGCTCAAGTCCATCATGAAGGCCATGGTTCCGCTGCTGCAGATCGGGCTGCTTCTCTTCTTCGCCATCCTCATGTTCGCCATCATCGGCCTGGAGTTCTACATGGGCAAATTCCACAAGGCCTGTTTTCCCAATAGCACAGGTGAGGCCCAGCAGCACCCCTGGAGCTCAGACGAGGACCGCAGATTCATTCATGCAGGACACAGGCACTGTTTTAGGTGCTAGAGGGGCCTTCGAGGTGCCGGAGGAATGAGGTGGGGCACGTGTTCGCGTGGCGGACACAGACAGTACGCAAACACATACATAAAACGATTACAGATTAGGGTGACTTCTAGGAAGGAAACAAAAACTGTATCTGAGGGAGAATAATTTGGGGCCCGCTTTGCAGAGGGTGGGCAGGGGAGGCCTCGTGCTAAGGCGGCGATTGAACACTAATCTGAGTGCGGTGAGCAGCAGAGCCATGTGGCCGCCTGGCCCGAGGGCTTCAGGGACAGGGAGCAGCAAACACAGCTGGAGGTGAGGAGCAGCCAGGACACAGACAAAGCAAGCGGGTTTCCTGGCCGTGGTGAGAACTCTGAGTCTTATTCTGGGAGAAACGGGAAGACAGTGGAGGTGTGAGCAAGGCGTGACATCGTCTGATCGATGCGGCTGCTCGAAGGAGGCAAAGGCAGGAACAGCGTTGAGGACGACACTGTCTCAGTCCAGGGAGACGATGGTGCCTAGGGCCGGGCTGTTTTGGTAGAAAACCCATATGATTATCCCTTAGACGCAAAAAAAGTTTCTACTCAAGTGTAAATCATTCAAGATTTAAAAAAATTTTTTTTTATCAGACTGGAAATAAAAGGGAATTTTCTTAAATTCCCTAAAATTTCCTGCAAGCGTCATACTTCATTGTAAGTCTTGAGAGCTTACCCTTTAAAGTCGAGAACAAAATAAGGACACACGGTCACTCCTGACGTGCGCAGCACTGTGGCCATGACCTGTGCTATGAGACAAGCGAAAGAAGAAACCCCGTATCGATCGATCACTGAAGAGAGGACATAAAACTGCCGCTGTGCACCGAGAGAGAGGTGCCGCCAGCTGCACACAGACCAGCGGCGGCTCCTGATCTTCTTTACCAGCATTTACCCAGATATTTGCAGGGAGGCGGACAAACCGCTGTGACCGGTTTCACCTTCTAAACCTGGCAGCAGCTGCTTCCCATCCTAGCAATTCCTCAAAACTTCTCCTATGTCAATAGAAGGCATTTTCACTGTGCTACATTAAAAAAAAAATATGCCCTTTCATTGGGGCTTTCGGAGTAGAGCGAGTAAACGTGCTGCTCACCGTCCTGCTCCGGAGACCAGCAACGGTTTCCAGTGCTGCTTTCCCCCGTGTGGTCCCTGGCTGTGCCAGGCTGCAGGCCAGTGGAAGGGTGTCCACTCTGCAGGGGCCGATGCAGCGACGCCCAGGCCACTCTCTGGACACATGCTGGGTTTGCTGCAGGTTGTCTGGCCTGCGAGCACTCGACGGCGTAGTGGCCGAGTCCAGTTTGGTGCTGACCAAGGGCCTTGCTGGCTGCAGAGTGACAGTCAGATCTGCACGTCAGGAGAATCTTGCTGGCAGTCTGGCTGTGAGGGAGGAGAAATTAGGGCAGTAGTGCTAAGGATTGGAGGTTAGGAGTTCATCGTTTTGATTTTAAGGTTAATGGATCCCGAGTGTGTTTAAAAGATGATGGGCAGGTTCCAGGAGAGAAGGAGAGGCTGACCAGTGGCTCCTGAGAGGGCAGGTCCTGAGCACAGGTGGAGGCAAGTGGGGGGTGGGGAGAGGCCCATGCAGGTGCAAGGAGGGGCACTGGGAAGCTGGCGGAGGGTCTCTGTGGGTGACTGGCTCCTGCGCCCCCGCAGTCAGTTCTCTGGAGCACGTGCATCCCAGTGCAGGTCGCAGGGCTTGGTGTTTCTGAGCTCAGGGTCTGCTTCCTTCTCCTCTTCACAGAGGCAGAGCCTGTGGGCGACTTCCCCTGTGGCAAGGAGGCCCCAGCCCGGCTGTGTGAGGGGGACACTGAGTGCCGGGAGTACTGGCCAGGACCCAACTTTGGTATCACCAACTTTGACAACATCCTGTTTGCCATCTTGACAGTGTTCCAGTGCATCACCATGGAGGGCTGGACTGACATCCTCTACAATGTGAGTCGCATCTTGTCCCTGGGCCTGGTGGGGCTGGAGCTCCTGGGCTGGAACCTCTGGGGGTCCATTTAGGGGGGCATCTGTGACCTAGGAGCCACTGCCCAGCCCTAGGCTCCTTCCTCCAGAAGCTCCACCCAAGGGCTCATCACGGTCAATCTCAAGTCGTACTCTTGACCTAGGTCCTGCTGGGGTCTACACGGCAGTCTCCCTTATGAAAGTGCAAAGGGCTGTGTGGTAAAAGTTGGAAGAAAAACCCCAGGGAAGATGCTACCGCTGCTGATGGGGAAGGAGGCCGTGGCACTGACAGTTACGCTCTCTGCACACTTGCTCCAAGTTAGGCCCCGTGTGAAGCGTTTTATCCCCGTTAACTCATTGAATCGTCTCGGGAACCCTATTGTACAGATGATGAAACTGAGCCATGAAAGAGCTAGTTCATTTGCCCAAGCCCTGGGCTGGTAGGCGGCTCTCTGCTCACCACTAGCTACGCCGTCCCTGCTGGGATCTGCTGGACGGCGTCAAGGGACAGGGAGGCCTGCCAGGCTTCTTGTGGCCCCCATCCTTCCCAGTGGAGATGGTGAGGAGCAGGGCAGGGGTTTCTGGCTGCAGTGAGCTGAGGCCCAGGAAGACTTCCCTGGGAGCGCCGGGACTCCTGGACAGGGAGCCTGGATCTCGTGCGTTCGTTCCCTTCACGCCGAGCCTGTCTGGTACTGTTGCCCTTGTGGTCTCCCTGCTCTCCCTGGGATGCCAGCCCGTCTCAGCAGTTCAGGGCAGTCTGGATTCGGTGGCCACGACAGAAGTCGATTATGAGGCCCTCGGGGATGCCTGGTGACGAGCTCACCCCCATTTTCCCTCCATCCGGGGCTCTTCTTGGTGGACTCTATCATTGACTGCTGAACGGACCTTAGTCTCTCTTTTTTTAATATGAAGCTTCCTCCTGCTACCTTCTGTCCCCCTCTGTAAGTGTCCTGTGAGCCACCAGGACATGAGAACTGTTAAATTAGTGCCTCGGGAGCTTTGGGAAGTGGAGGAGGAAGGTGCACACGAGCTAGGAATCTGGGAAGTTGTGGCTGGTGGACTGTTGAATTTTGGGTCACCACAGGGTGTGTTCTGCTCAGGTGCAGAGGGGGTAGGGCAGCTAGAGCACGAGGTTCTGCCACCTGGGGCCTGTCATTAGTGCACTGAGGGTGGGCCTCGGGTCACATGTCTCTGGGACCCTGCGCCTCCTCCCCAGCCCCTAGAAGCTGTGTCCCTAAGTACTGGTGGCATGATGGTGGACAGAAGGAAAGGGAGAGACTGGGACCCTCTGCTCTGAGCCTCCCCCATCGGTTCATGGGGAACCAGGCCAAGCACAGGGCTAGGCATTGAGCAGGTGCTCGACACTTGCTCGTTGAGCTGGCAGGTGGCAGATGAGGAGTTAAGGAAAAGCTGGCCAAGGGTCTGTTGAGCCACATTCCTCCCTGAGTGGGAGTCGTGTCTGATGGCAGGCGCTTTTCGATCGAGGGAACACAAGGCAGTGATGAGGAGCTTGGCTGTCCTCTCCCTGTAGCCAATCAAGGAACAGTGTCCACAAAGACAAACACTGAAAATAGCTCCGAGCTGGCCACATTCCCGCCAGCACCACCTCATGAAGGGCCATGCGATCAGGGCTCTGCAGCCCTGTGCCCCTGGGGAGGGGGTGGGCAGGAAGCAGACCCTGGGGAGGGAGGTGCTGCTGAGGAAGGGCCACAGAGGTAACCCGCTGGGCTCTGGGCACTGCTTGTGCGGTGGTGAGCAGGAGGCAGCAATGGTGAGGATCACGACACGTGCTGTGAAGAAAACGAGGGACGAGGAGTGTGGAGTGGCGAGTCAGAGGACACTGGGAGTGCAAGGCCTGGCAAGGTCTAGAAAGCAGGTGCTGTGGGATGCTGCCTTGGAAGTTTGGCTGGGGCACCAGGGTGCAATAGCGGCAGTGAGTTGTGAGACTGGTACCAGGGAGACCCCAGGGCAGGTGGCGAGTACCGGCGGGACCCACTCTTCACATTGTGGGCATACAGGGCTGGTCACTGGAGATGAGACAGAATTTTTTTTTTTTCCTTTTTTTTTTTTGTCTTTTTTCATGACCGGTAATGGGATCGCAACCCTTGGTGTCGCGCCCGCACCGCGCTCAACCAGTGAGCAGACCGGTCTCTATATGGGATCCGAACCCTCAGCGGGAGCGCCACCGCGCTTCCAAGTGCCGCACTCTACTGAGTGCGCCACCGGGCCAGCCCAAGACAGAATTTTTTAAAAGGGTTCTTTGGGGAGAGAGCATGCTCCTCAGCTCCAACCCAGTGAGAGGGGCTTTTGTGGCACCCTCAGATGTATGTTCCTTTAGGTGACGGACAGAAGCCACTAGGCTGCAGCAGGGGTGGGGGCGGGGAGTTGGGAGCAGGGGGAGGATGCATGTGAGGGTCTCGTGTACTAGCTGTAGTCAGGCAGGAGTGGGCATGAGGCAAGGACCGGGGCTGAGGATGGGGTCTCAACAGAGAGCCTCTGTTCAGAGTGGACTGCTGCAAAGCTGGTGGCAGTGGGCAGGGACGGGGGAGGCTCTCCAACTGGAGGAGAAATGCTGGCCTGTTTTATGGAGAGTGTGTGGAGTTGAGCAGGGCTGCAGAAGAGCACACACGAGTGTCTGTGAGACATGAGTCAGCAGTAATTCCCATGCAGCCCAGAGACATGAGGTGATCTCAGGACAGTGGCACACAAGGAGGAGCCTGTCTGCCCCCTTCCTTCCCCTCCTCTGCTTTGACAGTGTCAGGGCCAGCAGCCTCCACAGCAGCTGACGAAGGAGGAACAGTGCGAGGCGTGGAGGACACCGAGGGGCCACGCCTTCCTCCCCCACTGACAGCAGCCAGCTGTGGCAGGGCAGATTAGGGCAGTGGGCGTTGCTGACCTGGAGCATGTCAGTTTGATTACCAGCTGGGACTGGACACTTGATTACTGAATTGAGGCTGTTTTTAACTTGAAGTAATTGTAGAACTTTCTGTTACCCGAGAGTTATTAGAAAGCCATGGGGGGGGTGGTGTCCAAATTGTCATCTGTGGCATGGGAAGGGTTGTTCCACTGACCATATTCAAAGGAATAGTGGGAGGTAAATAATGTTGGTTTATGGTTATACACATATGATTTTGCTGATGTTCGTTGTTCTAGTTACATGCAGATGTTAGGAAAGAGTGGTCGGATGTATGGGTGCAAAGGCCATACTCTGCCATTAACACCAACAGGACCTGCTCATAGATTGTGAGAGGAAAAGAAGAATCAAAGGTATGACTCGAGCCACTGGGGAAAGTGGTGCCATTTACTGAGAAGGGCAAAGTCAGGGGCAAGGTGTTTGCTTAGTTCTGTTTTAGTGGAGGATGGTGGTGGAAATCAAGGATTGTGTTTTGGCTCTGTAGACAACTATCTTCATCCAAGTGGAGATGTTGGATATGCAGTTGGGTATATGAGAGAGACGTCAGAGGGGACAGCAGGGCTGAGGATGTATGTTTGAAGACAGCGATGCACAGATGTGTTTAAAATTCAACGGGTCTCAGTTTTGTTCAAGATGGCAGAATAGACAGTTCCTAGTGTAACTCTCTCCCACAAATCAACCAATTTACAACTATTAAAAAGCAACAACAGGAGGCCCAAGAGCCATGCCCGAACAGGCAGGAGCCATGTGCCTCAGGACCCCCAATCCAGGCCTGTCCCTGCCACCCAGAGAGACCTGAGAGCTGCTGGGACCACATGTCCTGAGTCAGCCATGCCAGAGCAGGCAGGTGCTGTGAGACCCCCAGCTCAGGCCCGTCCCCACCACCCAGAATTGGCAGTCCCTTCAGGATCCAGGCCAGACATCAGGGTGGAATGAGTGGACTGTGATACCCCCTGCCACAATGACAAAACACCAAAGGAAAGATACCAGAAATATGAAAAATCAAGAAAGTATGACACCACCAAAGGAAAATAATAACTCTCAAGCTCTAGATCCTATAGAACAGGAAGTCCTTGAAATGACTGACAAGGAATTTCGACCAACAATTCCAAGGAAACTAAAGGAGATACAAGAAAACTCAGTTAGAAAACACAATGAGGGCCGGCCTGGTGGTGCACTGGAGAGTGCGCCGCTTGGGAGCATGGCGGTGCTCCTGCCGAGGGTTCGGATCCCATGTGGAGACTGGTTCCCGCTCACTGGCTGAGCATGGTGCGGGCGTGAGGCCGAGGGTTGCAATCCCATTGCCGGTCTCCGGTATGGGCGCGACACCGAGGGTTGCGATCCTGTTACCGGTCAGTAAAAAAAAAAAAGACAAAAAAAAAAAAACCCCACAATGAAATGAGAAAAAATATATAGGACCTGAAAGAAGAAATGTACAAAGAAATCAGTGCCCTGAAAAAGAATGTAGCAGAGCTTGTGGAGCTGAAGGATTCATTCAACAAAATAAAAAACACAACAGAGAGTTTAACCAGCAGGCTAGAACAAGCAGACTAGAGAATTTCTGACCTTGAAGATGGGCTGTTTGAATTAACACAGGTGGACCAAAAAAAAAAAAAAAAAGAAAGAAAGGATTTAAAAAATTGAAGAAAATCTGAGAGATAACAGACAACCTTAAGCACTCAAATATCCAAATCATGGGTATTCCAGAAGGGGAAGAAAAAGGAAATGGCATTGAAAACATATTTAATGAAATAATAGAAGAAAACTTTCCAGGTATAGGGAAAGTCACAGATCTCCAGATTCAGGAGTCCCAAAGATCCCCAAACATATTCAACCCAAAAAGTTCCTCTCCAAGACATCTTATAATCAAACTGGCAAAACTCAAAGACAGAGACTCTTAAAAGCTGCAACAGAGAAGCATCAAGTCACCTATAAAGGAGCCCCAATCAGACTAACATCAGACTTTTCATCAGAAACCCTAAATCCAGAAAAGAATGGGATGATATATTCAAAATATTAAAGCACAAAAGTTGCCAGCCAAGAATACTTTACTCAGCAAGGCTATTCTTCTGAAATGAAGGACAGATAGTATATTTCTCAAACAAAAATGACAGGAGTTCACTACCACATGACCAGCCTTACAAGAAATTCTCAAGGGAGTACTGGGTTTGGTACCTGAAAAACAGCCGTCACTGCCATGAATACTCAAGAAAGAACAAAACCCACCAGTAAAACAAAAATGCTAACAATAAAGAGAAAAAGTAGTTTGTCGACCACCCCAAGAAACTAACAAACACAGAAGACAAATGGAAAATCAGAAAGAAAGGAACAAAAGATACTTAAGACATCTAAACAAAAATGAATAAAATGCTAGGAGTAAATCAACACCTTTCAATAATAACTCTAAATGTAAAAGGATTAAATTCCTCCCTCAAAAGATGCAGACTGACTGACTGGATTAAAAAGATGAACCCAACAATATACTCCTTCAAGAGATACACCTCGCCTGTAAAGACACACATAGACTAAGTGTGAAAGGATGGAAAAAGATATACCGTGCAAGTAGAAATGAAAAACGAGCTGGAGTAGCTATTCTTATATCAGAAAAAAATAGACTTTAAACCAAAAACCATAAAAAGAGATAAAGAAGGCCACTGTTTAATGATAAAAGGGTCTATCCATCAAGAAGACATAACAATCATAAATATATATGCACCCAACATTGAAGCAGTCAGATTTATAAAGCAAACACTATTAGATGTAAAAAATGAGATAGACACTAATACCATAAGAGCGGGGGACCTGAACACCCCACTCTCAACATCGGACAGATCATCTAGCCAAAAAATCAATAGAGAAACACAAGATCTAAACAGCACTTTAGACCAATTGGACTTCACAAATGTCTGCAGAACATTCCATCCAACAACCTCAGAATATTCATTCTTCTCATCACCACATGGAACATTCTCCAGGATAGATCACATGTTAGGTCACAAATCATGTCTCAACAAATTAAAAAAAAATTGGACTTATTCCATGTATTTTTTAAAATCATAATGGATTAAAATTAGAAAGCAATAACAAACAAAACTCTGGAAACTATACAAACACATGTAAATTAAACAACATTCTACTTAATGACATATGGGCCCAAGAAGAAATTAAACAGGAAATCAAAAAAATTATTGAAACTAATGAAAATAATACTTCATACCAAAACCTGTGGGATACTGCAAAAGCAGTACTAAGGGGGAAATTTATCACATTAAATGCTTACTTCAGAAGAAAGGAAAGATGGCAAGGAAACAACCTAATACTTCACCTTAAAAACTAGAAAACCAAGAAAAATCTAAACCCAAAGTGAGTAGATGGAAGAAATAATTAAGATCAGAGCAGAACTAAATGAAATAGAAAACTGAAAGATGGTACTAAAGATCAATGAAACAAAAAGTTGGTTTTTTGAAAAGATAAATAAAATTTACAAACCCACTGCCAATATCATCCTGAATGGGGAAAAGCTGAAAGCTTTTCCTTCAAGAACAGGAACTAGACAAGGATGCCCACTCTCACCACTCCTATTCAACATAGTGTCGGAAGTATTAGCGAGAGCAATCAGAGAAGAGAAGGAAATAAAGGGCACCCAGAGTGGAAAAGATGAAGTCAAACTGTCCCTGTTTGCAGATGACATGATCCTATATATTGAACAGCCTAAAGCCTCTATAAAAAAACTCTTAGAGTTGATAAATGATTTCAGCAAATTAGCAGGATACAAAATCAACACAGAAAAATCAGTAGCATTTCTATACTCCAACAGTGAATATACAGAAAAAGAAATCAAGAAAGCTAGCCTATTTGCAATAGCCACCAAAAAAATAAAATATTTAGGAATAAAGTTAACCAAGGATGTGAAAAATCTCCCTGAAGAGAATTACAAACCACTGTTGAGAGAAATTAGAGAGGACACAAGAGGATGGAAAGATATCCCATGCTCTTGGATCAGAAGAATTAATACTGTGAAAACGTCCATATTACCCAAAGGAATCTACAGATTCAATGCAATCCCCATCAAAATTCCAATGACAGTTTTCTCAGAAATGGAAAATAATTATCCAGACACTGATATGGAATAACAAAAGACCACACATAGCCAAAGCAATCCTGAGCGGGAAAAAAAAAAAAAAAAAAAAAAAAGCTGGAGGCATAACACTACCTGACTTTAAACTATACTACAAAGCTAGAATAAACAAAACAGCATGGTTCTGACGTTAAAACAGGCACACTGATCAATGGAATAGAATAGAGAATCCAGAAATCAACTCACACACCTACAGCCGTCTGACCTTTGACAAAGGAACCAAGTCTACACACTGGGGAAGAGACTGCCTCTTCAGAAAATGGTGCTGGGAGAACTGGATATCCATATGCAGGAGAATGAAACTAGACCCATACCTCTCACCATATACCAAAATCAATTCAAAATCCATTAAAGAATTAAATATACACCCTGAAACGATAAAACTCCTTCAAGAAAACATAGGGGAAACACTCCAGGAAGTAGGAGTGGGTACAGACTTCACGAATATGACCCAAAAAGCATAGGCAACCAAAGGAAAAATAAACAAATGGGATTATATCAAAGTAAAAAGCTTCTGCACAGCAAAAGAAACAATCAACAGAGTGAAAAGACAACCAACAGAGTGGGAGAAAATATTTGCAAAATAAACATCTCACAAAGGATTAATATCCAGAATATACAAGGAACTCAAACGACTTTACAGCAAATAACCCAATTAAAAAATGGGCAAAGGAGCTGAATAGGCATTTCTCAAAGGAAGATATACGAATCGCCAACAGACCCATGAAAGAATGTTCAGCATCTCTCAGCATTTGGGAAATGCAAATCAAAACCACACTGAGATACCATCTCACTCTAGTTAGGATGGCTAATATCTAGAAAACTGAGAATGATAAATGCCTGCAAAGTTGCAGAGAAAAAGGAACTCTCATACACTGTTGGTGGGACTGCAAAATGATGCAGCCTTTATGGAAAATTATACGGAAGTTCCTCAAACAATTACAGATAGATCTACCATATGACCCAGCTATGCCACTGCTCCGAATATACCCAGCGGAATGGAAATCATCATGCCGAAGGGACACCTGTACTACCCTGTTTATTGCAGCACTCTTTACAATAGCCAAGAGTTGGAACCAGCCAAAATGTCCATCATCAGATGAGTGGATAAGGAAACTGTGGTATGTCTACACAATGGAATACTACTCTGCTCTAAAAAAGAATGAAATACTGCCATTTGCAACAACATGGATTGACTTAGAGAAAATTATATTAAGTGAAACAAGTCAGACACAGAAAGAGAAATACCACGTGTTCTCACTTATTGGTGGGAGCTAAAAATAAATAAATATACAAACAAATAAATGTGGGGGTGGAAAGAAGACACAACAATCACAACAATTCCTTGAACTTGTTAAGACAAGTGACCAGACATGATAATATGATGTAGATAGGGGGTGGGGAGAGGGAGGGGGAAGGAAGAACGGTAAAGGGACATGAAAATCAACTACATTGTATATTGAGAAGTTCAAATAAAAATAAATAAATAAAATTCAACGGGTAAGTGGTTCAACAAACTAGTGTGTCCATGCATGGAGTACTACTCAGTGATGAAAAGGGACAGACTACTGACACTCAGTAATCTGGATGAGTCTCCAGGGAATTGTACCTCAGTGAAAACAGCCAGTACCATAAGGTTACATATGGTATGGTTTTATCTGTATGACATTCTTGAAATTACTAAATTATAGTATGGCAAGCAGATTAGTGGTTGCCAGGTATTAGGAGGGGTGAGGTTAGAGGGAAGTGGGTATGACTAGAAAGGGGCAGCATGAAGGATCCTCATGGTGATGGAATGTTCTGTGTCAATATCAATATCCCATTTGTGATTCTGATTATAGGTTTGCTGGTTGTTACCATTGGGAGAAACAGGGTAAAGGATACATGTGATATTTCTGTATTATTTCTTACAACTGCATGTGAGTCTACAATGATCTCAAGATAAAAAGTTTAATTAAGAAAAAAAGCCAGTTCCCTTTACGCCATGTCTCCCTGCAGTTCCTTCCCACTTCTCTGCTCCTTGAAGGACTAGTCTATCCCTGCCATGCTCACTTCCTTACCTCTTTCTCCCTGTAACCCCCACATTCCAGTGTTTTCTCCCCACCACTGAGACTGCTCTTGTCAAGGTTACCAACAGCTTTCTTCTTGCCGACTGCCACAGTCGGGGTTTCTCTTCTCATCTTCCTTGACCTCTCAGCAACATCTGACCTGGTTGATCACTTTCTTGAAACTCTTCACTCTGCTTCTCAGGCACAGTACGATCGTGGTATTGGAGGACATCTGGTTGTTTCCAGTATTGTGTTATGTATAAAGTTGCATTTGTCTGGGGTAAATGCCCAAGAGTGCCAATTTCTGGGTTGTATGGTAGTTGCATGTTTACTTTTTAAGAAACTAAAACTTTTCCAGTTTCATATTCCCATTAGCGGTGTATGAACAGTCTAGTTTTTCTGCATCCTTGCCAGCCCTTGGTGATGTCACTGTTTTTGAACTTTAGCCATTCTGATAGATGTATAGTGATACGCCATTGTGGTTTAGATCTGCATATCCTTATGGCTAATGATGTCGAGCATCTTTTCATGTTTATTTGCCGTCTGTATATCTTCTTCAGTAAAATGTCTCTTCATGTCTTTTGCTTGTGTTCTGTTTAGATTGTTCTTTCACTGTAGAATTTTTAGAGTTCTTTATATATTCTAGGTACTAGTTCTTTGTCAGACATTTGCTTCCAAATATTTTGTCCTAGTCAGTAGCTTGTCTTTTCATACTCTTTACTTGGTCTTTCACAGAACATTTTTAATTTTTTTTTTTTTTTGTCTTTTGTCTTTTTCTGTGTCCGGCAACGGATCGCAACCCTCAGTGTTGCCCCCGTACCGGACCGGGGACCGGCAACGGGATCGCAACCCTCGGCGTTGCTCCCACGCCTCGCTCAGCCAGTGAGCGGGAACCGGTCCGTATGTGGGATCCGAACCCTCGGGCGGGAGCGCTGCCGCGCTTCCCAAGCGGCGCACTATCCAGTGTGCCACCGGGCCGGCCCCAGAACATTTTTAATTTTGATGGAGTCCAGTTTATCAATTTTTCCTTTTGTTGACTGGGCTTTTGTGACAAGCCTTTCCATCCCATGTCCCCTCCGTTCTGTTGCTGTACATTTCCAAAGAGGTTTTTATTTTTAATATTGTATTTTTCAGTTCTAAATTTTCCATTTGGTTATTCTTTATATCTTCTACTTATTTGCTGAGGCTGTTTCTTTGTTGAGACTTTCTATTTTTTCATTTGTTTCAAGTGGTGTTCAAAATTGCTTATTGATGCGTTTTGTGATGGCTGATTTAAAATCCTTATAACATACTTCTATCCTCTCTTACCTTAGTGTTGGCATCTGTATTAGTCAGTGTTATCCAGAGAAACAGAAACAATAGGGTGTGTGTGTGTGTGTGTGTGTGTGTGTGTGTGTATGTTTATTAGGGATTGGCTGACATGATTATGGAGGCTGGCAAGTCCAAGTCTGCAATTTAGGCCAACAAGCTGGAGACCCAGGAGAGCCAGCGGTGCAGTTCCGGTTGAAGGCCGGCCGGCAGAGATGAAACCCAAAAGCAGTCTGTTGGGAAACTTCCTCTTACTTGGAGGATGGTTGGTCTTTTTGTTTATTCAACACTGCAACTCGTTGGAAGGCCCACCCGCGTTGTGGAGAGCAATCTGCTTAATTCTATCAATTAAAATGTTCATCTTATCCCAAAACACCATTTCAGAAACACCCAGAATAATCTCTAACCAAATATCTGGGCACCCCATTGGCCCCGTCAAGCTGACACACAAAATTAGCCGTCACAGCATGTGTATGGGTTGTCTTTTCTCGAACAGTTTGTGCTTTCTCTGGTTCCTGGTGTGATGAGTGAGTTTCAGTTGAAAACTGGACATTTCTGGTATTATGTCATGAGGCCCTGGATCCCAAACTTCTGTTTTATCTGGCTTCCTCTGTCACTACTGTCAGGGGAAGGGGGATACTGTCTGGTTACAGGTGAGTGTAGAGGTCTGGGTTCCCCACTTGGCCTCCATTGATTCATGGAAGGGGCCTTTTCCTTAGCACTGGGCAGGGGTGGTAGGTCCAGTTCTCCACTGTGCCTCCAGGAAACTTCCCTGGCTGGGAGGATCAGGTGTGCTGATCCACCCTCCTTCCTGCTGGATGGTGGTAAAAGCCTGGTTCTCCCTGCTCTCCTCTGACAGCACCCTAGCAGGGCCAGGGCGTGGGGTGCCTCACTGCTGAGTGTGGGAGTAGAAGCCTAGGCCTTCCATGTGATCTCCACTAATACCACGGACATGGGCTGGGATGAGGAGGCCTCATTAACCCCTTGTTGAGGAGAGAACTTCCAGCTCCCTACTTGGCCTTTTCTGACAGCATCCTAGCTTGGGGGGTGGGTGGGTGGGGCGCCTCACTGCAGTCTGGGAAGGTGGAAGTCTAGGCCCCTTACTGAGTCTTTGCTGGGAGGGTGAAGGCAGCATCACAGTCTTCTGTGGTGCTCAGCTGGAGCAGCGTGATGACTGTCTACGTTTTCTGTCTTGCTAGGCTGCTGCTTTCCTGCCCCTTTGGCTAGACAGCTGGCTTTTGCATTTTTTGTCTGTACCTGTTTTTGCATTTCCAAGTTGCAGGCTTCTTCAGCTCCAAGTCTGGGATGTATGAGGCAGAAATAAAACCCAGGGACGCTTAGGTCCTAGCTGGTCTGCCTTCTTTTCTCCACCTTTCAGAGTCTTCTTACGTTTGCTTTACATATAATGTTCAGAATATTTATTATATTTAGCGGGAGGAATAGAGAAGAGTGTGTTTACTCCATCTTCCCAGAAGTGGAAGTCCTTGCTTTGTTTTGTTTTTGCTTTTTAAGATGAGAGCAGTTCGGGTGACGTGGCTGCGATGGGAATGACCCCTCAGAGACGGGAGATTGCAGGAGCCAAGAGCTCTAGTGGGGGAGGGCCTGAGACTGCAGCAGTGACTTCTCGCCTTCCAAGAAGGAAGGCACACTTTGAGGGTGCACTTGCAGGCAGGTTGGTGGCCTTGGTGGCCCTCTAGTCTACAGGTCTGAGTTCCATGTGAGTCTGAGCTAAGGTGTGGTCAGGGAACATGAACTGCAGTTAGAGTTGGGATTCTGAAGGTCATTTTTGGGTTAGGGTCCAGGGATCTCAGGGGCCAGCCTGGAATCGATGTCTAGGGATCAGAAGCCACAAGCTGCAGTCCATCCAGGAGACCCAGGACTTTCCAGGGCTAGTGTCTGCAAATCCTGCCAGGGCTGGCAGACACTGGAGGGCAGGAATACTGACAACAGCACTAGAGATTGGCAGCAGCTGAGGGCAGTTCCCAGGTCATCCTCCGGCCTCTGTCCTGCTTGGGGCCCTGGCCTGTGACGTATGAACTGCCTCTGAAGAGCAAAGTGAAGGGGCCGTCTCCCTCCTGGCCTGCCTGTAGCACTGGACTTGCACAGAGAGTGAGTTTCTCCACCCCTTAGTCAAGTCTACCGGGGACCCATAAGAACAAAACAGCTATGGAATTAAATTGTATTCAAAGGAGCTCACCCTTTTGTGGGCTGTGCTATAAAAAGCACAAGACCTGGGGGAGATGGCCCGTCTTCGCTTTCAGATACTCGGGTAACACCTGAGTGCTGGGTTCTGTCTTGGCAAGGCTGGTGGTGAGAACTGTCCACTGGGGACTTGTGGGGAAGGCGCAGCACGGAGGCTCCCTGCTGGTGCTGCGCGGTGGGAGCTGCTGGTGCTGCGCGGTGGGAGCTGCTGCTGCTGCACGGTGGGGGCTGCTGCCGCTGCGCGGTGGGGGCTGCCGCTGCGCGGCGGGAGCTGCTGCTGAACAAGGTTAGATGTGAAGCTTGGGACCTGTGGGGTTCCATTCAGGAGGAAATGTCTCTGGAGCTGCTCAGGGTACCTGGCATCCTGGGGAGGGCTGAGTGTCCCTGCCCCTCTGGAGCCACAGCCTGGAGAGAGCTCTGCTGTGCAAGGCTCAGGTGTGCTTGGACCTCTGGCTCCACCCGGATTCCCCCAGACTGGTCTCCCCCTGTCCGGACCCTGCCAGGTGTTTGCTTCTGAAGAGAAGCTCGATCAGGGCTGTGTGTCTTGTCTGTCTGTCTTAACCGCTTCCTTCTTGCTTCCAGACAAACGATGCAGCCGGCAACACCTGGAACTGGCTCTACTTCATCCCCCTCATCATCATTGGCTCCTTCTTCATGCTCAACCTGGTGCTGGGTGTGCTCTCGGGGTAAGAGGCCACACGGGCCTGACCTGGGCACCCTCTGTGTTCTCAGGCTGAGGCACAGCAGGCCGTGGAGACGGACGTGGGTCCATGTGACATGGCGGGTGGGCTGGGCCTGGCTCATGGGCCTCCCTCGGTGGCAGTTGCTCCCAATGTCCTGGGCCCTGGTGGCCTTTCCTCTGGGCCACCGTCCCGACCTGTCCCTTGACCATCCCCTGGCCTCCTTCCTCTATCACCCCCTTAGCCTTTGCCCTGGCCTCTGCCATGGGAGGGGCTGCTGCAGATCGTGCCTGGTGTGGCCTGTGCTGGGGTTTCTGGGAAGCCTCAGAGAGCAAACCCTGCTACTGCAGTGAACGAGTGGAGTGACCCTCTGGGTCTTGGCTCCAGTGACCACTAGACGCTTTACCCTGGCCCTGACCCCTGTGTGCCCTCTCCTGTCAGGTCACCTCTTTGTGCCAGGCTACTCCAGAGCGAGGGTGCAGGGCTGGGAGTCCCTCACAGAGCAGGACTCTTCCTGAGCCCTCGGGAGAGTGAGATGTCGCAGGCTAGCGTGGCCAGGCCTAGCCTGGGGACAGCAGCACTCTCCTGTGCTGGCCTGTGGCTGAGGAAGTGCAGTGTGCTGAGGGGAGCAGTCTGGCCCCGCTTCCACAGAGCTGAGGAGACTGTGCTGGAAGGAGGCAGAGAGTGTTAGACTTGGCCTGCCCCTGTGCCCCCACCTTGGCATGCAACTCCCTGTGAAGCTGGAGGGGAATCCATTCTTCCCACCCTGAAGATTCCTGCTCAGTCCCAGGAATCCTGTGGTGAGCTGGGGATAGCGTCTTTGATACAGCCTGGTGGACCCAAGGGGTGGCTGCCACACTGGCCTGAAAAGGAGCAGCCACAGAGAGGACAGTGGCTGGGGGCCATGGCCTCTGTGCTCTGGATGGTGTCCTTAGCCTTGGTCCTCTCCTGTAAGGGATATGATTATCACTAGCATGTCATTCCTAGCGTTTCCAAAGGGACCAGTTAGGGCCATAGCACAGGGGATGGACGTAGAACTCCTGGTCTGGTGGAGAAGCCAGGGGAGGCCTGGGGCTCAGAGAAGGCAGCTGGGGGTGGAGCCAGGTGAAAGAGGACGGAGAACCTTCCAGGAAGAGCACAGGTGGGTGGAGGCTCAGTGGTGCGGATGGGCATGGCGTGTGCTGCAGGGATGCTCGGAGCTGGAGCCGGAGGGTGCAGTGGGGAGGGGGTGCCCGGACTGGCAGGGGGCTGGCGGTCACCAGACTTGTGAGGATGTAGGCTCTGTGCTGAGGACAATGCACAGTGGCAAGACTGGCAGAAACACGGGTGGGTCCACAGGGAGGCAAGAGAGCAGCCTGCTCAGGGTTGCTTTGTGGATCGTGCTCTGGAGAACGTGCAGAGAGGACTGCGGGCAGGAGAGGGGCTGGAGGGCAGGGGCTGCGTGGTGGGGTAATGGGCCTCGTGTCTCCCCAGCTCCTCCCTCAGCTGTGAGCATCCTGGCCCTTGGGTGCAGGAGGATATGGGGTGATTTCCTAATCAGTCCAGCTGAGCCCTCCCTTAGGCACCCTGGCAGGCACTGTCCATGAGCTTGGGGTCAGTCCCGGTCAGAGCCAAGCTTTCCCTCTCACTGTGGCTGTGTGTGCAGGAGTCAGGCCTCTGAGACCCACTCCTCTGGGAAGCTTGTTTCATGTATGTGTGCCTGCGTGCGTGTGTGGACTCGTGTGTGTGCGTGTGTGTGAGTGTGTGTGAGTGATGGCTTCCTTCTGGCACCGTGAGCTGAAATGCTCAGCTGGAAGCCTGGGGCCGGGGTGGGGTGCTGGCTGGAAGGGCACGTGTTCTCTGCAGGTCACCACATCTGTGCAGTGTCAGGAGGGGCCGGGGTGGGGTGCTGGCTGGAAGGGCAATAGGTCTCTTTTCTTTCCTGTTCGTCATGAGCCTCAGAGGTTTGGTTGAGGCTCCACGGACCCTACGATGTTTTCCTTCTGCCTCTGGCCTGCCCGGATCAGTCCCTTCTCCCCCCGTTCCAGTCTGTCCTTTTTCCTTCTAGCAATGGTTTTGCATCTGAACTAAGTGAACATATTTCTCTGGAGAATTCCTGCCCAGAAGCTCTTTGTAGGACAGCAGATAATAGGCCTGGCACTTGGTGGGCTGCATGCCTAGGCCTGCTCTGTGAGCCACACGGTGCTCTGTGGCGCTCGGGTTAGAAGAGCCAGGTGGTAGGAGCCGACCTGGAGGGGTGGCCCGGGCCTGCGTGTCCCCTCCCGGCCTTGTCCCGGTCGCGTGGTCGCGGGTGTGCGTGCACTCGCCTGACGTCGCGTTTCTGGCCCCGCTGGCACAGAGAGTTCGCCAAGGAGCGGGAGCGGGTGGAGAGCCGGCGCGCCTTCCTGAAGCTCCGCCGGCAGCAGCAGATCGAGCGCGAGCTCAACGGCTACCTTGAGTGGATCTTCAAGGCTGGTGAGCGGGGGTGGTGGCCGCGCTGTTGGCCTGCCTCTGTCGCCTGTCCCCAAGTCCCCTCTGCTGCTGGCCGGGGTCCTGGGGCTCTGGGGGAGTTGAAGAGGGGATCGCTGAGCCGGCCTGGAGGGTCCCTGTAGTGAAAAGGGCCCAGGCTCCTGGCACTGGTGGCCATGTGCCTCTGAGGACGGTGGCCTTCGTACTTGAGGGTTCTGCATGGCCCGGCCTAACTTGTGCCCGTCCCTGTTAGATCTAAGCAGCCCAGCTCTGCCTGGCTCCCCTCCCCCAGCCCAGCGGTCCCCTCCACGCGGGACCACATCGGCCTGCAGAGGTTTCACAGGTGCCTCATCTGTGATGGATTCACCCAGAGGGGCCACGGCTGTCGGGGCATGGTGGTGTGTGCGTGGGGCACAGGGAGACGGGGGCGGCGGGGCCTCCTCACAGGGCGCTGCTGGCTTCTGGAGGCACAAGAGCTGAGAGGCAGCGTCCCCCAGACAGAGGCGCCCTTGTCCGGGCTTTTCCTGGGGATGGGCCTGTCGGGGACGGGGAGAGGAAGGCTCTGACCTCAGGCTGTGTCCCCCTCACAGAGGAAGTCATGCTGGCAGAAGAGGACAAGAATGCAGAGGAGAAGTCCCCCTTGGATGGTAGGTGACTCCTGTTGGTAGTCCTCATGGGGTGAGAGAGCTCGGCTAGCCGCGGGGGCAGTGACACGCATGCACACCTACGTCCTTCTCTCTGCGGTGCCGGGCACCTGCACACCTGCCACTTTAACACAGACCTGGGGCTGTAGAGGCCAGCCCTAGACTTTGTGACACATGCACACTTGTCACCATAGGAAGCTCTGTTGAGCAGTGCTGCTTCTAGAAGCTTTAAAACTGTGGGTTCAAACTGAGCTGTATCTGTCCCCAGGGCTTCAGGTAATGCTGCTCCCAAAGGCTGTGGAAAGACTCCTGGCACAGCCAGGGGCCACCGAGGTGAGGGTGAGGGCCACCACTGCTGTGGGCTCAGCTGTCCCACACCGGAGGCTCTGAGCAGGCCTGTGCCGGCTCCTCTCTGCAGCCCTGGCCGTGCCCCAGATGGGTGTTTCCTGGTCTCTCCGGTGGCCCCGTCTCTCCACTGACCTCATTTTGGAGGGAAAGAAAAGTGGAGACCCCCCTCCAAACCCCTGTCCCTTTTGCTATGAGAACTGAGGAGGCCCAAGGGGACCAGGCGTTGTCCTGCCTTGGCCTTAGCTCCGGCTTCAGGGTAGGAGCTCGGGAAAGGTCACTAGCTCCAGGGGAAGGGTGATCCCTGTGCGGCTGGAAGAAACCCCGAGCCCCAAGCGGGCTGCCCGAGGGCTGCAGCTCACAGGCTGTCTCCCACCCTTTGTTTAAAGCAGTGTTGAAGCGAGCGGCCACCAAGAAGAGCAGAAACGACCTGATCCACGCAGAGGAGGGGGACGACCGGTTTGCAGACCTCTGTGCTGTCGGTGAGTCTCATGGGTCCTGGCTCTGTGAGCTTGTGACTGGACAGACAGTGTGCCCCCAGCTTCCTCCTGGGCACCGAGCCACTCCTGGAGCCTTGTCCTTGCCCAAACGCCTGCTCATTCATCTCAGTGCGCTCTGCTGGCTGCTGGCTGCTGTGGGGTCTGCCATCCCCATGTGGACACAGAGTCCTCGGCCATCTCCCGAGGCTGGAGGGCTGCGTGTGTCTCTCTCCATAGCCCCTGACTATCTTCTGCCTTCCTGGGGCCTGCTGCCTCTGAGCCCCTTGCTGCATCTCCTTCTTCTCAAACAGTAAAAGGGAAATTCTGCTTAATTTTAGTTCCCTTCCCCTTGGTCTGGTACCAGACTTCTGGGCGCGTCCCCACCAGATGGCCAGTCATGGTGCATTCTCCTGTGAAGGAGGACTCGGCCCTGGTCTCCACCTTTAGCTGTGTGGGAGAGGCACAGGCACATGGCAGTGATGGCTTTTCATTTCGAGACNGCAGAGGTTTCACAGGTGCCTCATCTGTGATGGATTCACCCAGAGGGGCCACGGCTGTCGGGGCATGGTGGTGTGTGCGTGGGGCACAGGGAGACGGGGGCGGCGGGGCCTCCTCACAGGGCGCTGCTGGCTTCTGGAGGCACAAGAGCTGAGAGGCAGCGTCCCCCAGACAGAGGCGCCCTTGTCCGGGCTTTTCCTGGGGATGGGCCTGTCGGGGACGGGGAGAGGAAGGCTCTGACCTCAGGCTGTGTCCCCCTCACAGAGGAAGTCATGCTGGCAGAAGAGGACAAGAATGCAGAGGAGAAGTCCCCCTTGGATGGTAGGTGACTCCTGTTGGTAGTCCTCATGGGGTGAGAGAGCTCGGCTAGCCGCGGGGGCAGTGACACGCATGCACACCTACGTCCTTCTCTCTGCGGTGCCGGGCACCTGCACACCTGCCACTTTAACACAGACCTGGGGCTGTAGAGGCCAGCCCTAGACTTTGTGACACATGCACACTTGTCACCATAGGAAGCTCTGTTGAGCAGTGCTGCTTCTAGAAGCTTTAAAACTGTGGGTTCAAACTGAGCTGTATCTGTCCCCAGGGCTTCAGGTAATGCTGCTCCCAAAGGCTGTGGAAAGACTCCTGGCACAGCCAGGGGCCACCGAGGTGAGGGTGAGGGCCACCACTGCTGTGGGCTCAGCTGTCCCACACCGGAGGCTCTGAGCAGGCCTGTGCCGGCTCCTCTCTGCAGCCCTGGCCGTGCCCTAGATGGGTGTTTCCTGGTCTCTCCGGTGGCCCCGTCTCTCCACTGACCTCATTTTGGAGGGAAAGAAAAGTGGAGACCCCCCTCCAAACCCCTGT